>NC_047138.1:22360462-22430540 GCF_009829125.3 Periophthalmus magnuspinnatus | reverse complement strand
ATATATATATATATATATATATATATATATATATATATATATATATATATATATATATATATATATATATATATATATATATATATATATATATATATATATATATATAGATAGATAGATAGATAGATAGATAGATAGATAGATAGATAGATAGATAGATAGATAGATAGATAGATAGATAGATAGATAGATAGATAGATAGATAGATAGATAGATAGATAGATAGATAGATAGATAGATAGATAGATAGATAGATAGATAGATAGATAGATAGATAGATAGATAGATAGATAGATAGATAGATAGAGAGAGAGAGAGAGAGAGAGAGAGAGAGAGAGAGAGAGAGCAGTCCTGGTAGAGTCAGGGCATATATATATACTCCACCAGGACTGCTCTTTGTCACCGATTCTGTTCGGTCTATTGTATTTATGTTTATGGACAGAATATCTAGTAGTATCTAATGTGGCTGGTTATGATAGAAGGGGCATCTGGTGTAAATTTGCTAAATAACAGCATTTGCTAAATAACAGCATGAAAAAAATTGAAAACTAAATCTTTGCTACACTAACCTGATAATACTATAGGACTGTATCCAAGAACTACATCATCATTGGGTTTGAAAGTAAACACAATAGTTAATAGTAAGTCAAATAACATTATAGAATAGATCAGAAAATAGCACAATAAAGTCTCATTCTGTTACTTAGATTTTGTGTGGAGAGTCTCACACAAATTTCACATATCTATTCTCATAATCTGGTTGGTTATGATAGAAAGGGCATCTGGCATAAATCTGCGAAAATAACAGCATGAAAATGAGAAAACTAAATCTTTGCTGTACTAATCTGATAACACTATAAGACTGTATGTACGAGTTCCTCTTGAAAGTTGGCAAAGAAGACGAGTTGAACCCGGCGGACACAATGGCAGAGTGGTGATCTCTGGTGGCACAGATGGTGCACACTTCACTCCCACTCACTGTAAGATCACAGGTTCACTCACTCAGCTGTCCGCTCCAACCTGAGCTCAAGAACTGAACAAATTACTGTACAATTTGTAGTAGAATTCTCTCTGTCCTAACATATCCAACAACTACATCATCATTGTGTTTGAAAGTAAAGGCACACAGAGCTAGTTATTTCTCTATTGTTCTGAATCAAATATTGTTCTTGAAATTCCTCTGCAAAACTCTGATTAGGCTACTATGAAACAACAAGGGCAATGCAATGATTTCCATATCCCTTAATGTACATTTAAGTTGTGTGAGGAACATAGACTGTATATATAAATGTACACAGCTAACCTGCTGGCCGCCACTTTCCAAATAAGAAGTGAGCATGGGCAAGCTTCGGGCTCCATCAACTCTAATTCACTTTCTATTGAAAAACTGTTGCTCCTATCCCCGTACCTGCTACTGTCAGGCTTGTCATTTTTGGTATTAAAACATTCGTATTAACTCACACCACATGATCCTGGGGTTTTTGTCCATATTTTGTCCGTAAATCAAGAAATGAACATTAATAACAGACAAATCAGGCTTCTTCATTCTCAGAGATTGCTCCTGCTAGCATTAGAAACAGGTTTGATTGACAGTTGCTAAGCGTCCGCTTACTGCTAAACCAGCGGTGGGGGTTGGAAGGGGCGTTACCTTCAACAGTCTTTCTCCAGATTGGCTCTTTGATTGCTATGATACTTGAGTTGGAATTCCAAATATGGAACTCAGCTCCAAATTCTCCCCATAACTGCTAGCATTGATAAGTTTCATTTGGCTGGAGATGAGCACTATGGGTGACGTCAAACTCACTTTGTCCACTTCTACATACAGGCTATGGTATGGCATTTCATTCTGTCACTTGGATTACAGATTTTGGTTAATATCTACAGTGTTAACACATTGTATTAACCTCACAGTACAGTTGTTGTTTAGTGGCTGCGGGGAGTTTCAGTGTATTATAAAATACTTTTTCCAAATGCATTTTACCAAAGACTGACTGCAAAACTAACTGAAGAATCCTATCCACGCTAAATGTGTTAAAACAGCTTAGACATACACGGTATCCCCATAAAAATAAATAAAATGAAAATCTTCTACCTGCACTCAGGCAGAAGGTACAGGTCCATACAGGCCAGAACAACCAGACTGACCAAGAATCCTCAGGCTGAGACTGCTGCACAGTGCCCCTCGCCCCTCTCTGCCTCTCTACCATGGACAATAACCACATTAACCAATATAATAACATTAAACTGTATTTATGTCATAATGCAACAGTCTGTGGGTGCCTGTGATGCACTTAACCCCCAATGCCCTTTATGCTGCTGCTCAGACATGTTACTGTTTATTACACGTACTGCACTGAACTTTATTGTGCTAGTGTTTACACTGGGGTTATTTATGGGGACTATTGGATGGGCTCTTGTACCTTTGGTACTGCACTTTACCATGCACCATTTGATGCACTAAACATAATTTTGTTGTTTTCTGTGACAATGACAAGACAATCTTTAATCTTGAATGTTTGTGTTTAATACATACGTTGAGCAGTTCTTAAGCTTTGATATTTAGTCTTGTTATTTTGTGCTTTTTTAGTATTGGTTGTGCATTTTCTCAATGTGCAATTTGAACTGTACAGCACTTTGGGCACCACAGGTTAATGTAAATGCGCTCTATATTTAAAGGTACAGTATTGATGATTGATTTTAGAGGTGGCATGTCACTTGCGTGACTCCATAGACATACAAAGTTAAAATCTTACTTCTGAACATTCTAGATAAATACATTTTATGCCACAGGCTAGTGTGGAAGATTTCGATGGGAACAAGCAGGAGGAGGAAGCTTACCACGTGAATAAAATGAAACGGTTGGGAAATATTTTTAGTACTCCGTGACATCATTAACCTTCATTCATAAAGACACATCCACCAATAGAAACATAGGAAACAACTATATTTATTGTGATATCAATACATCTTTTATGTACACACAGTAATAAAAATGCAGTCTTAGTAGCACTAAAAGCTGTTTACAAGTTCTTTTGCTTTTTCAGGCAAAACACAACATCCCTTGATTGCTTATGCAAGTTCCATAACTGTCAAAAACATATTCAAACACAGATGAATAAATAAAATTGATTTCCAGTTAACATTTTTAATTACACACAGTAGCTATGTGCAAATTCTCTCTAAAGAAGAATGTGCATGTGAAATGTTAAAAGGTTTATCACAATTAGTTCACAATAAATCAAAAGTCATAACAGCAAATTCAAGTAAAACAGGATTGAGTTACAACATTAAAATCCCGTGTGCCATTATGGCTATGACATAATTTAAATAGTTTACAAAATAACACTATTCTCCAAGATAAAAAAACAGCAAATCAACTCATGTACATAGCAAGATAGTGACCCTAAAACTGTGTTAAAATATACAATCAAGAAAATTATTTGCAATTTTTACAGCCCTTGACTAACATATTTCACAGACGAGAAATAAAATGGACAATGTTGAAATTTGGTAAGAGCAGGCAGGACTGTACAACACTGCCTAAATGTGCAAACCATGCCAATTGAAGCAACGGATTCTTCATGATTGTTCCATTAAAATGTGTTCTTTTGTCTAGACAGCATTTAATTTGAGAAAAATAAAAATAGAATAGCATATTGCTTCCATTTCTGGTATGGACATAGTAAGTAAAAAGGAGTGGAGGATAAATTTGTGCTGGAATAGTATTAAACAGCATTCATTTTAAGCAAGGAATTTAGACTGGCTAAACACTGCGATTTGCAAAAGTTAAATGTGGAATGTTTAAACAAGTGACAATATTAGCAATGGTAGCCTAAACTTGGCTCCATTTTGCAAACGATTAAGTCTCACAACAGCACGATATAAGCTAATGTGAATAAGGTGCTAGCTAGTGTGATACATTTGAGCTAAAAATAGCTTTGTCATCTTTTGCTAAAAACATTGACCACACAATAAGAAACGCAGCCTCTTCCCAGTGAAATGAAAACTAAAGTATAAATGTTTGTTACGCTGGTAGTTTTGAGTGAACTAGCAACATAAACTAGCATGTTCAAGCCAAACTAAGCCTTCAGAAAGACTGTTTTAAAACTCTGTTCCAAAAGGTCATCAAGCTAGCTACAGCCGGCTAACCCAGTCCACTCCTCTTTACCGCCATCGTCTTCTACCTGTACACAAAGCACTTAGCATAAGGGTAAGTAGGCTATATAATAACTTCTACTAGCGGTACATCAATGCCCATGCACTGATAGTGAGTAGTGTGGTAATTGTCAGGGCTTGTCATTAACTTCTTGGCAATAATATGTGACAATAAATCAAATTTTCTTTCATTTCTTTAAAATTTTTTGTTACATTAATATTACCATGTTTTTGTTTCAAATTAAGTAACCATTTCAAAGCTTAGCAAAATATACTATAAATAAGCATAAGCTAAAGTAAAGCTTGTATAAATAGTAATTAGTTAAACCTAATGTGGTACTAGCCAACACTGAAATTAATCTTTTATTAGCCAATTATGTTAATGTGAAGCCCTGGTTATGGTGGACCTTATTTTATTTCATTTATATTATATTGTCCAAAACAGTTCTATGCTTCACAGTTTGCGGACCCTCTTCGGACCCAAACGTCATTTTGCATCTGTTGCTCTTCCTCCTCTGCGCTAATGCTATTCCGCTTCAAGTCCTCCATCGGGGACACGAGGTCTTCGCTCTCGGTCTCCTCGCTTTCCAATGACAGGGTGGACATCGGCTCTTCCATGGAGGCCTTCCTGAGCTTTCTGCAGAATTCCTCGTCTTCGTCGCTCAAAATGTCTGTCTCCTTCATCTCGTCGCGGTCCTCGTACTCGTCCAGGTCGAACTGCTCCTCCACCCAGCGGTCTGTGTCTGACTTGTGATGCTGGGGGTCACTGTTGCCTCGGTGGAGCCTCTCCGGGGTGGCTTCGGAGGCGTCAGGGGGAGAGGTGAGGTCAGGGTCGCTGTCGAATACGATGTCCGTGTCAATGGTGAAGCGGTTTCGGACCAGCTTCCTTCTGCCAAGGGTACGTGTTGGGGCAGAGGCTGTAGGGGGAAATATTCTGTGAGTTGTTGTCAACATTTATTTACTGTAGACACCACCAATAACCTTTGAGTAAACAAATTTATATTTCTGGTCCCTATTAATGGGCTGTAAAAGCTGCCTGGCCAATAGACAAAACAATCTCATCTGATCATTTTGAGGTTGAGCTAAGAAGATGAGCAGTTAGTTAGTGCTAATTAGAGGTGGACATAAAGAAAGCTTTGACGTGAACTGGTGTGTGTGTGTGAGTGAGTGAGTGAGTGAGTGAGGGGGTGAGTGTGTGTGTGTGTGTGTGTGTGTGTGCGTGCGTTATTTTTGTGCTGCAAATCTGTGATTTCAGAATTGCGCTCCGGGGATAAATAATATTTAACAGAGCATTCAGAAAATACAACTGATGTGATAAATTAAATATTAAAAATGTTCATCAAATCACATGTTTTATGAATAATTCTGCCAATTTTTAAATATACATAGCACTAGTATTTTACATTTTATAACCTAAACAAATGCGTAAATATAGTTTAGATGATAAATTGCTGTGCAGTTGAAACTGCAGATGATAGTGTACTTCCTGTGCTCTAGGTGTGCAACAAGTGTTATCAAAAGAGCCGCATGCCTGAAATCAATAGCTGCTACCGTCAAAGTTATTTCGGCAATTTGAGTGTCAAAATAATCAGTCCAGTGATTGTCATCTGAGCAAAAACTTGAATGCACTAGTAAAGTAAGCCCAGTCATCTGCACCAGTTGAGAAGCAGGGAGAAGTAGCACAAGCAGCACAGTGAATGAGGGCACTAGCTCTGTAGGGTGTAGGGGACATGTACCTGCTCTATTTATGACGGGCCTGGCTCCTTTGAGGGCACACAGACGCTTCCCTCCAAAGGGCACGTACTGCTGGCTCAGGGGCAGGCTCTCAGTCTTTAGCAGCTGTCTCCGGTGCTTCTCCCTCAGGATGGAGTGCACAGACTTCACAAACTCTTTCCTGCTCTCTGGGGAACTGAGGTGAAAGAGACAACAAAGCTGGTATTGCCATTTGCAATATAAGCTAATGCTTTGTGCATTTCGCAAGAAACTTTATATGACAAAAATACCCATCCAACATACATTTGTATACTTACAGTGACTAAAATGAAAAAGAAAGTTTTTTGTTTTTAAGTGTTGATAATGAAGGTGCATTATGAAAGACTGAAATTGATTTATCGCTTTAAAATAATTCAAAATTTAATTTGACTCCTCTCCTTAATTTTGGTCCTAAAAGTAAAACTTTTGGAATCATGTTGAGGAAACTAAAAGGCTGGGCTATTAATCAAGAGATTGAGAGATTGTGAATCATTGTGTCTAATTGTCAACAATATGGTTGGGGTTTTTGAAGCGAAATGTCCACAGCCAGTCCAGTGTCAGTAAAAGTGTGTATTATTCATGACATCACTGAACTATTTTGTTTTTGAAAAGATTTAAATAAAATTTGAAAAGATTAAATAAAAATGAAGATCGATAGATGGGGAAAAAAAACAGTAATATTTTTTTTTGCCCATAATTACCCAGCTGTAAACATTTTTATTTCAAAACTAATTGTGGTTATTTTTTCTATACTATTTTGCATGGTTATCATTATTAACACATTTGTGCAGACATATTATTCAGTTGTGAGATAGCAGTAAGCGTAGGTTATCAATGGCAGAGAGCTTTTAATTCTACACAAAGATGTCTCCTCACCTACAACACAGCTGAAAGGCCCTCTCAGGACGACCCTCGGATTCAGATTTAGTGTGGACAATCTCACACACAGCTGAGCCCTCACCATCTGCACAGATCACACAAGTCACAACAAATCCTATGCACACAAGCAGATACAAGTCAAAATACTTTCTTTATTATTCAAGTACCTGCATTGGTCAAGGAGCGCACTTGAAGAGCATTCGTGGGAATTATGTGGCGGTAGCGGAAAGGGTCCTTGTCCTCAGAAGACATGGACACTCTGTGTGTGCTGCCCTGATATCACATAAAAACAGTAGTAGTGTTAGTACATAGCAAGTTCAGCTGAGTTTTTATTTGCCTTTTTAATCTGGCCACCTGAAAAAAACACTATGTATATTTAAAGCCAATGTATGTAACTTTTTAGCTCCCAATAGGTAAATATATATATATATATATATATATACACACACACACTCACCTGGAGGATTATTAGGAACACCACACTAATATGGTGTTTGACCCCCTTTCGCCTTCAGAACTGCCTTAATTCTACGTGGCATTGATTCAACAAGGTGCTGAAAGCATTCTTTAGAAATGTTGGCCCATATTGATAGGAGCATCTTGCAGTTGATGGAGATTTGTGGGATGCACATCCAGGGCACGAAGCTCCCGTTCCACCACATCCCAAAGATGCTCTATCGGGTTGAGATCTGGTGACTGTGGGGGCCATTGTAGTACAGTGAACTCATTGTCATGTTCAAGAAACCAATTTGAAATGATTCGAGCTTTATGACATGGTGCATTATCCTGCTGGAAATAGCCATCAGAGGATGGGTACATGGTGGTCATGAAGGGATGGACATGGTCAGAAACTATGTTCAGGTAGCCCGTGGCATTTAAACGATGCCCAATTGGCACTAAGGGACCTAAAGTGTGCCAAGAAAACATCCCCCACACCATTACACCACCACCACCAGCCTGCACAGTGGTAACAAGGCATGATGGATCCATGTTCTCATTCTGTTTACGCCAAATTCTGACTAACATTTGAATGTCTCAACAGAAATCGAGACTCATCAGACCAGGCAACATTTTTCCAGTCTTCAACTGTCCAATTTTGGTGAGCTCGTGCAAATTGTAGCTTCTTTTTCCTATTTGTAGTGGAGATGAGTGGTACCCGGTGGGGTCTTCTGCTGTTGTAGCCCGTCCGCCTCAAGGTTGTGCGTGTTGTGGCTTCACAAATGCTTTGCTGCATTACTCGGTTGTAACGAGTGGTTATTTCAGTTAACGTTGCTCTTCTATCAGCTTGAATCACTCGGCCCATTCTCCTCTGACCTCTAGCATCAACAAGGCATTTTCGCCCACAGGACTGCCGCATACTGGATGTTTTTCCCTTTTCACACTATTCTTTGTAAACCCTAGAAATGGTTGTGCGTGAAAATCCCAGTAACTGAGCAGATTGTGAAATACTCAGACCGGCCCGTCTGGCACCAACAACCATGCCACACTCAAAATTGCTTAAATCACCTTTCTTTCCCATTCTGACATTCAGTTTGGAGTTCAGGAGATTGTCTTGACCAGGACTACACCCCTAAATGCATTGAAGCAACTGCCACGTGATTGGTTGATTCGATAATTGCATTAAGGAGAAATTGAACAGGTGTTCCTAATAATCCTTTAGGTGAGTGTATATACACATACACATGTCCTTACTCTCACATCTTGTGTAAATGAAACAAAACACATGTTTAACACACAAATCCTACATATTTAGGCGGAGTTTTTCAAATTGAAAACACTCCACCTTGTGATGTCATGTCATACAAGAAATGCTCCACTGTGTTTTTAAACTCCATACACCTTCACTAGAAGCATTTAGATGATTTCACCCCAGGAATTGCCCATCTCTACAGAACTGTAATCGCCCGGATAGCAACTTTAGCGGTTAAAAGAGGAACAGAGCAGAGCTGAGACAATTAGTCCAGTGCAGACCCAAGTGCGTTTATTTTTCACCATAAACTTTACAAAGAAAAAAGAAAAAAAAGTTTTAAAAAAATCAGCCTTTGCAGTACCTGTTATACATACAGCACCCTCTCACATAGCCACTGAGATTGTTCCTTTTATAGAGCCTCTCCCTAATTGGGTGAGCCCATTCGGTATAACAGGTACTTCTTTCTCAAATCCAGTTCTCTTGTTAAAATTCAGCTCCAATCAACCAATGTAAGAATTTATTCAATGAAGTTGTTAATTAAAATAGAGCTCCGTTTTACTTCAATTGTTTTAATAGTGGAAACTAATCACGTTCCCCCACAAAGCTAAAATATACAACACCCCTCCTTGTTAACCCCCAGTGGTCTGCCCCAGAACCTTCTTAAGGTGCTTCGGCTACCCGGGGACTCATTTGGCCGAAACACCTAAGGCAGACAACATGGGTAAGTTAAAATTTGCACAATTACAATCAATTCAGTGATACACATTTTGTCACACCGGTAAACTGGACTCAAATGCAACACGAAGTGAACCGTCAAATGTCTCAAACTACAACAGAAAGTGTCCTTTAAGCAGGTAATTCAGAATATGCTAAATCAGGGACTAAACAACTGAGGAATAAAGTCTTATTTAATGTCAACGAAAAGCTCTTCCACACTGGGGATTCAAATGGGGAAACAGGCTGGACCAATAAACTCAGGAACAGGTAACTCCAACAGATATAAATGCAGGCACAGAATTGCAGAAATGCAAACAACAGAGTATATCAGAGGAGCTTGAAAGTTGCTCTTGTCTAGTCAACAATCTAGCAAGAACTAACTGAACAGAAGCAGTATATATAGGCTACCCTGAGCTGATTAGCACAATGAGAGGCAGCTGCTGGGAAACCAGGGAGGTAACAAAAGAAGGGCCGGAGCAGGCTGAAAAACGGAGCCGGACTGAGGAAAGAAAACAAGCAAACAGGTAGAACTATGACAGAACCCCCCTCTCAAGGGACGGCTCCTGACGTCCAAAAATCAAAAGCCAGAGCCAGGTGGGTGGAGGGGGCCCTGGAGGAGGGTCAAACTTATCAAACAGGTCGGAATCACACAAATTAACAGAACGAGACCCACTGCCAGCCACAAATGTATTCTCTGATGGATCACCCAAGACTACTGGAGGGAAAAACATGAGACCTTGAGCCCCTTGAAGGTTGATCCGGATGTTGCTCGTGGAAGGCCGCAATGAGACGTTGGTCCAAGATATAGCTAGCGGGCACCCATGAACGCTCCTCTGGACCAAAGCCCTTCCAATCAACCAGGTACTGAATGCCCCGACCACGACGTCTGGAACGCAGGAGGCGCCGCACAGTATAAGCAGGCTCCCCGTCAATCAGACGTGTTGGCGGTGGTGGAGGTAAAACAGGAGCAAGAGGGCTTTCAAGGACAGGCTTCAATTTAGAGACATGGAATGTCGGATTGATACGCATGGCTCTGGGTAACTTGAGGCGAGCAGCCGCTGGGTTGATCATCTTCTCAACTTCGAAGGGCCCAATGAATTTGGGTGCAAGCTTCTTGGACTCAACCCGCAGTGGAAGGTCCTTAGTGGATAGCCAAACCATATGACCGGCCTGGTAAACAGAAGCCTTCGATCTTCGGCGGTTAGCTGAAGCAGAGTAGCGCTGTGCTGTGCGGAGAAGGGCGGTTCAAGCCTGTCTCCAGGTTCTGTAGCAACGCTTGATGAAGGCCTGAACAGAGGGATATGACGTTTCCTTCTCCTGTGACTGAAACAAGGGTGGCTGGTACCCGTAAGCACAATGAAATGGGGAAAAACCAGTGGAAGAACTCTTCAGTGTGTTGTGAGAGTACTCAACCCACAGTAACTGCTGGGACCAAGAGGAAGGGTTCCTTGAGGCCATGCAACGCAACACTGTCTCCATCTGCTGGTTGATCCTCTCCGTTTGGCCGTTGGACTGAGGGTGATAGCCAGATGACAGGCTAACAGTGGCCCCTAGAAGAGAACAGAACTCCCGCCAGAAGATGGAGGTGAACTGGGGACCCCGATCGGACATGATGTCAGTGGGGAGTCCATGCAGCCGAAAAACATGCTGCAACATGAGCTCGGCTGTCTCTTTGGCCGATGGAAGTTTGGCCAGCGGGATGAAATGGGCCATCTTACTAAACCGATCAACAACAGACAGGATAGTGGTGTGTCCATGTGAAACGGGTAAGCCAGTGACAAAGTCAAGGGATATATGGGACCAAGGCCGGTGAGGAACAGGAAGAGGAAGAAGATGGCCGGCAGGCGCTTGGTGAGTAGATTTGGACTGGTTACAGACTTGACAGGCATTGACAAAGTCTTTGGTGTCTTCCTCCAGGGTACCCCACCAGAACCTTTGTCGCAGGACCTCCTTAGTTCGCTGGATGAAGCTGGTGAGCTTGGAACTGTGAGCCCACTGTAAAACGTCTGACCTGAGATGCTGTGGAACATAAAGAAGGTTGCTGGGACAGGTGCTGGGGCCAAAGAATGGTTTCAGGTTCAGCAGTGGGGCCCTCAGAGGTGGAGAACTGGCGAGACAGAATCAGGCTTCGTGTTACGTGGACCCGGACGGTATGACAGAGTAAAATTAAATCTGTTCAAAAACAATGCCCACCTGGCCTGTCGGGGGTTGAGGCGTTTAGCAGACTGAAGATATTCCAGATTCTTGTGATCGGTCCAGACCAAGAATGGAACCTTGCAACCCTCAAGCCAGTGTCTCCATTCCTCTAAAGCCAACTTTACAGCCAGTAATTCTGTTACCAATGTCATAGTTCCTCTCTGCAGGTGCTAAACGTCGTGAGAAAAAGGCGCAGGGATGTAGCTTGAGGTCATCGGGTGCCTTCTGTGACAACACAGCACCCACGCCTACATCTGAGGAGTCTACTTCGACCACAAACTGCCCTTCAGGATCAGGAACTCGAAGGATGGGCGCTGTGGTGAAGAGGGTTTTCAGCGTTTTGAAGGCCACGTCCGCCTCTGGTGACCACTTGTAGGGCACCTTGGAGGAGGTGAGCGCTGCTGGGCAAAGAGAATGGAGCAGTTGGTCAAAAAAGGATTACATCCTTCAGGATCTCCTCCATAGCGTTCAGGTGCGCCCACTTGAGGTTCAGAAACAGGGCCAGGCGCAATCACCTCAACAGAAGGTTGTGGGGCAGGATTAGGTGGAGCGGGAGCTACAGCGGTGACTAGCTGGGTAACAGTGACTGCTAGCTGTTGGATCTGAGCTGTCAAATTAGCTATGTTTTGTTCGCTACTAGCAGTGGACTGACGAGCTGCTACAGCAGCAGCCGCTAGCTCAGCCTGGTGTTGCTGCATGCTAGCTTCAAGTCTAACAAGCCACTCCATGGGGCTCTCATCGTGTACTGAGTCCATACTGGCTAGATTGTTCTGTCACACCGGTAAACTGGACTCAAATGCAACACGAAGTGAACCGTCAAATGTCTCAAACTACAACAGAAAGTGTCCTTTAAGCAGGTAATTCAGAATATGCTAAATCAGGGACTAAACAACTGAGGAATAAAGTCTTATTTAATGTCAACAAAAAGCTCTTCCACACTGGGGATTCAAATGGGGAAACAGGCTGGACCAATAAACTCAGGAACAGGTAACTCCAACAGATATAAATGCAGGCACAGAAATGCAGAAATGCAAACAACAGAGTATATCAGAGGAGCTTGAAAGTTGCTCTTGTCTAGTCAACAATCTAGCAAGAACTAACTGAACAGAAGCAGTATATATAGGCTACCCTGAGCTGATTAGCACAATGAGAGGCAGCTGCTGGGAAACCAGGGAGGTAACAAAAGAAGGGCCGGAACAGGCTGAAAAATGGAGCCTGACTGAGGAAAGAAAACAAGCAAACAGGTAGAACTATGACACATTTATCAATAAAACATTTTAAATGCTTGTGTATGCTTGTGTATGGCAATAAAAGTCTTCTGATTCTGATTCTGATTCCTTTCTGCTAGCCTCCATGATGGTAATGGACTAGCTACATTACAAGAACTAAATGTAAAAAGTAGCTGTTAACTTGAAAACTACCACTTCATGACATCACAAGCTGAAACATTTTGAGCGTTGGAGCTGTAGACAGAATAAGCCATGTTGTAATGTTGTTACCTCATCAAAAATATACCTAGAATTTTGGTTCAAAGCTCACAAGAGTCTATTTTGCATAACACAGAACTTTTAACTTAAAATATTATATCTGTCCAAAAAGTGTTTTCAATAATTCTCACATTGCTACAGACAATAGAATAACAAGTCTATTGTGCTCATTCTGACTGATACATGAGGACAAAGTCATTCGCAGCAGCAACATTGATATGAAACATACCATTTTCTTTTTCTGTTTGGACCCATCCTTGCAGACAAAAACCACAGCTGTCTTGAACACTGGGATGAAAAATAAAAAAAGTTAAAAAAGTATAAATAAATAAAAATCTTTCTGCAGAGGGGATTTTTCATATAGTATGAAAAATTCGACAGTACCAAATATAGCTATCTGTGGTTCCTTCTTCCATTTCCCCAATGAGGCTGGAGGGTTGAGCCATGTGACTGTAGTGTGTAGTAAAAGATCTCCCATGGACAGATCAGCAACCTAAAAAGCAACAAAATGTCAAGTTCAAATTATGTCAAGTTCAATTTAAAAAATGAACTGAATTCATGCAACCACTTACCTCTTTCTTCTCCCCAATCTGCTCTGTAATGAGTTGATCAAAGACAGCCCCGAACTCCTCGTGAATCTTCTGCATTTCGTTGATGTGGCTGGCCACTTTGTTCATAGCTTTCATGGCAACTGCAGACAAATGGCGCACAAAATGGTTAGGTTTCAGAAGTGGGGTTTTGACTCTCAAAAGAGCTTGTATTCTAGCTTTTTGAACAAGTTGGGTCAATTTCTCACAAGTTTTGTTGATGCGTACACCAGCAGATTGCAAAAAAACTACAGCTGCTGGTGTACTGAAGAATTTTATTATGTAAAAGCATTTGTAGTAACTATTGTCAAAGTTGAGAGCAGAATAGTGCAGGTTGGACAATATGACATAAAATTCCCCCCATGTGGAACAATAAGGATTTTCAATCTGCCATGTACTGGTTTTAAAATAATAAACTTACAAATGGTAGTTTTACCTTGAAAAAGAGTAAAATACAAAAACTGAAATGATCTTGATTAAAATCTGATTCATTTTTAAAACTTTTGAGCACTGGCAAATATTAGTGATCTTTAAAAACACTGCGAGACACATTGGGCAACACGTTGTGGAGGGGAGCCATTTGAACGCTTAAGAATGACATTAATAAAACAAAACTGCAACAGTCAACATACAAGAGATTTAACTATACATATTTTGTCCATGTTAGAGCAGAAGTCCCTTACTGTCCAGGTGGTAGTGCTCCTCACTGTCGGGGTCAGTGAGGGAGTACAGTTCTTTCAGCAGCAGGGGGTACTTGAGCACCCTCTGGATGGGTTTGATCAGGTATGACTCCAGGGTGGACGAGTGCTGCTGCTTGGGGTTCCTCTCATCCAAGAAGGCCTTGAAGTCTGGGTCTGATTTAGCTGCACCAAAGAGAAGCATTAACATTACACGCATTACAGAACATACTTATATTATCTTATCTTCACTATGTACTTTATCAATCAATGTCTACAGTAACAGGAAGCACAGTAGAATTAGTGTGAAAAAAAATTGCGTAGACCACATTGCACATCACTGGGCTGTTAATTAAAATCCTGCAGAGGCTAAATCGACCACTCCCCTGCCTCCTCTTGAGGAGAAGTCTGGGGAGTGTGTGTTTCTACTCCTGGGCCAAAGCGAAGTAAGTCTTTATCTGTGACGTATCTACAGAGAGGGGGCATTTACTCACCCTTAGCCAGGACCTTGGGGACTTTGGTGTGGCTGGCACAAAAGGCGCTGTAGATCTTAAAGCGATCTGCATAATAAAGGAAGGAGCCACCCAGCGAGAAGAGGATTTTCTGTGATAACAAATAAATACAGTTTCAGTTTAGTTTGTTTATTCAGACACACACAGAAAAATAAATAAAACATTGTCACAGTCACATACATAGAATTTGTTCATTGTGACTGAAAGGCATAGGCCGAAGCTAAGCTTATTTATGCTTGCCTAATTCCACATCTAAAGAATAATATACAGTATACAAAACAGAAGAAATACATTTGTTTTTATATTCTTACGGTTACCTCTGGATTTATATTTGTATATACAATAATCATTAGTAGTTCGTTTTTATCATGATCATAGGTGTTATTTTTAATCATCAACATATTATTATTATTACTATTTTGTTTTCCTATTACATAATTCATATTATGTAGTAGACAAAGTTTATACTATGTTCTTTAATGTTCAGTTCAGTTGTCATAGTAACAGTTATACTATTGCTCTATATTTTTCTAGGATTTTTAATTTATACATTTTCTTAAAGACTTTGATGTGCAGCTTTTTAATTCATTGTCCAAACAATTCCATAAATTAACCCCTGTAACTGAGATCCACATAGATTTTTTTGTAGTTCTTGCCATAGTTTTTTGGAAGATGCCAGTTCCCCTCAGATTATAGCGACTCTCTCTAGGTCTAAACAGCTCCTGGATACAGTGTGGAAGCATGTGGTTATGGGCCTTATACATAACAACTGCTCTATTAAATTCAACCAGATCGTTTAGTTTTAATGTTTTTAGATTAATAAAGAGTGGGTTGGTGGATGCATAATATTCTGCCTGATTGACAATCCTAATCGCTTTCTTTTGAAGTAAAAATAGAGGATTCATGTTGGATTTATAATTGTTCCCCCATATTTCCACACAATAATTAAGGTATGGAAGGAAAAGAGAACAATATAATATAAACAGTGATTTTTGGTTTAAAAAAGTTTTCATTTTACACATAGCAATAGTTTTTGATATTTTTGTTTTTACATTATTTATATGTACTTTCCATCTTATTTTACTATCAATGGTGATAACTAAAAATTTTGTTTCATACACTCTTTCTATTTCTATATCATTGATTTTCATTTTAATTTGTTTAGAAATTTGTCTATTCCCAAAGAGTATATATTTGGTTTTACTTAAGTTAAGTGATAGTTTGTTAATATCAAACCATTTCTTAATTATTTTGAGCTCATTTTCCACTGTATCCAGAAGTTGATCTAAGTCTCTTCCTGAGCAGTACAGACTGGTATCATCTGCAAACAAAATACACTTTAGGTTTTTCAATATGTCACATACATCATTTATATACATAATGAACAATTTTGGTCCCAAAATGGAACCTTGTGGAACTCCATGTGTAATCGTCTTTTTATCTGAGTCAAAATTGTTCATATGCACATACTGATGTCGGTTACTAAGATAACTATTTAACCAGGCAAGTGCAGTGCCTCTGACACCATACCTTTCCATTTTTTTCAAGAGTATTTTATGGTCAATGGTGCCAAAGGCCTTGCTTAAGTCTACGAAAATTCCAACTGTGTATTGTTTATTGTCCGTTGCTGTTACTATCTCTTCCACTAGTGCCATGACTGCCATCGTAGTGGACCTGTTTGATCGAAACCCATACTGATGGTTACTTAATAAATTATTTTTCTCAATAAAGCTATCAAGCCTTACTGCAAACAGTTTTTCTAATATTTTTTAAAATTGGGAGAGTAATGAGATGGGTCTATAATTAGTGAACAGGTATCGGTCACCATTTTTAAATATGGGAATTACCTTGGCTGTTTTCATTTTACTTGGGAAGACGCCGGTGGTAAAGGATTGATTACAGATGTAAGTAAAAGGTTTAACTATACAGTGTATGATGTCTTTAATCAATAACATATTTATATCAGAGTAGTCAGTAGATTTCTTATTTTTAAATTTTCTTACTATTTGTATAATTTCATCTTCGTGTACATTCCTTACAAACATAGAATTTGTATTTCGTTGAATAATCTCCTCATTTAACCCTTCCTTTTCTCTGGGCTCTATAATTCCATTTGCAAGGGTGGGCCCTACATTTACAAAAAAGTTATTAAATGCATTTGTCAATTCTTTGATTTTATCTATTACTATACCGTCCTTGACAAAAGGGTTTGAGTATTGGGCTTTTTCAGTCCCCTTTCTAATTATTCTCTTTAGTATTTTCCAAGTCTCTTGGATTACTATCATAAAAAATTGGAACAGCATAGATCTAATATCCCTTTTATTTAATCTTATAATATTTGTTAATTTATTTTTGTATGTTTTATATCTATGTTCGGTTTCTTTTGTTCTATATTTTATAAATAATTTATATAAATGATTTTTCTTTTTACATTCATTTTCTATGCCCTTAGTGATCCAAGGTTTTTTTTGGTTATTTTTATTATTAAGTAAGATTTTTCTTTGTGGACAATGCTTATCATAGAGTTTAAGTAACACTGATATGAAGACATTATATGCCCTATCAGGGTCACTAGTGGCATAGACCTCTTCCCACAGCTGTGACGACAGGTCCGCTTCGAGGGCAGCCATGGCTTCAGGTGTTCTGCATCTAATTAATTTATAATCTACGGTTCTAATTTTATCTATTTTAAGAAGTTGATGGAAAAAATACAAGTTCTCTAATAATTTAAAGAGATAAAATGTTTAACATTTAGGCAGTGAAGTCTCAGAATTTGTGTACACTGGTGTGTGAATGTCTAAGTGTCTTGCCCAAGGACTGAACCAATGATGTTTATGTCGAAAGCGGGATTTGAACTGCCAAACTTCGGATCAGTGGTCAAACACTACCAACTAAGTTGGCTGTTGCTCAAATATCAATAATGACAGTATTGTGGACCATGTATCCAGCTTATATGATTTTCTGGTGTAGCCTCTGATTGACAGCCCTAGTAGCACCCACATTGTAATGTCTGGGGATCCAGCTCGAGGTCCAGGTCGAGCCAGGACTGCTGTCAAGAGTACCTGACTACAGCATTATTTCATTGTGCATATTTTACTCAGGCCAATTGTAATAATAAAATAAGTAATAAGTGCAAATGTCAGCAGCAATAATGACTTGTCCCAGTGGCATACAGCGCTTAACATTTTCTGTGTACAATGGTATTTATATGAACAAAAGTACATTACAGAAGAGCTTTACATTCAGCTTTTCATCTCTGACAATTCTTTGTCAAACCTGTGCGACTCACATTAGCTATGAAAAGTAATGTGATTCCAAATGTCAAGTGTTCCATAGGTTACAATCAAGGTAGGGAAATGTCAAGTAGACTGGCATTTCAAGATAAACTGTTTAAGGATATACAATTAACATACAAGACTAATGTTCCACAGTATGGCAATAAACCTTTCTACCTTGGTCAGACAAGCAGGTGGCAAATTATTGGCCAGATCTTTGGAGAGTTGAAACGCTCATGCATGTTTTTTCCAAGATAGTTTTAAGCAATAAAATGCCCCCTAATCAAATAAATTCTAAATGTTTAATGTCATAACATGGAACATTCTAGGTAATAACATCTCCATGGAGATGATGGATCCTCAAACAGAAATGTTACCTAGTGCAACTTTAAAGGGCCTGTGTAGATTTATTGCAAACGGTCACATTTTATATAGCCCTTTTCCACCTTCAAGGCACTAAAAGTGCTTTTACATCAAGGAACCACTCACCCATTCATACACCTGTGTACACAGACACTGGGGCAAGGTGGGTTAAGTGTCTTGCCCAAGGACAGCATTCATCTGTGGGAGTTGGAATCACCACCAACCTGTGGGTCAGTGGATCTGACTGCTCAACCAATGATGTATATGTCGAGAGTCGGATTCAAATCGCCAACCTTTGAATCAGCGGCCAAACACACTAACGGAGCTACTGTTTAAAATGAACTAGCCGTTTTTCATATTTTTAATACGTTAAAAATAAGGTACAGCACCTTTAAGTAACTTTTGGGATACATAGATTTTCTACCACTTAAATATAGCAATACATTACAAAACTACACAAAAGACTTTTGCAACCTTTTGAAACTTTTACAATCCGGTAATTACTGCCAGCTAACCTCCTTGACTGTCACAACATCTCACTGAACCACACACAAGCACCAGTTGAAAGCCTGCTGTGCAGTTGGGCCCTGACTCACGACTCCAGAGATTAGGCCAGGCTCTTTGCACACTTGTTCTGCCCCGTCCATATTCAAGTCGATCAGTTTGTGCGAAACCAATCATTAGACATTCAGTACAGTATCTAAACTTTGTGGAAGAGCAGTGGGACATGGCAATGGATTTTTGTCAGCTATTCATTTCCCAAGGACGACAGTGCTGTAGTTTTGAAAACATTTTAGGACTAGTTGTTGGTATACTTTAATCAGAGTTTCAGCACATATTGCTGAATGCTATTA
This sequence comes from Periophthalmus magnuspinnatus, assembly GCF_009829125.3. Classification (NCBI taxonomy): domain Eukaryota; kingdom Metazoa; phylum Chordata; class Actinopteri; order Gobiiformes; family Gobiidae; genus Periophthalmus; species Periophthalmus magnuspinnatus. The sequence continues at coordinate 22,411,396 of NC_047138.1, read as the reverse complement.
TAGGTGCTGTAAGGTATTTTTTTTAACAATGTAATACTACCCCAGATGCCTGTAGCCCTACTCACCAAAGACCCCCACCCTGAGAGGGTCATAAAGCAATCTACAGCACTGGGGCCAAGAAGATAACATCTATGACCAGGGCCACTTCTTATCTGTGGCCCTGTTCACCAAGGACTGAGTGCCCCTCATCCTGTGAGGGTCATAAAACAATGAGATTGATTGACTTAAAAACGCACATTCAGGGATTTTGCCAAAAGGTTTTTAATGTGTAACCACATGTTGCCGAGAGGAAGACCCGCCTCACACACTGGGAGGCCTATAAAAGCTGGAAACACAAACATCTCAGGACTCTCTTCCTATCCTTTCCTGAGAGTCCGGTGCTTCATTGTTAACTTTACCTGTGATGAACTCATTAAACCCTTCTGACTTATATTTCAGTCTCTTAGTCCTCTTTGACGCTTGCATCAGAAACGAACATTTCTTACAGTGCAATGTATAACTTTTCTGCAAGGAGGGTCCGCTACTTGCTTTTCTTGTTAGGCCCAAGCCCATACAGGATGTAGGGCCTATTGCTTCCGCAACGATGAGTGCATGGGCGATGAGTGCAGACTGTCTTCACGAAGTTGTGCGCTTTGCGCACAACTTCGTCGCACCGTACACAGACTCCTGTATCCTAGCAACCCATGCCGTAGGCATGGGACATGCATATTTGTTCTTGCTAGCATGTCAGGCAGTGAGAAGCGCTCATGTCCCCAAACACACTCCTGACATCGAGCCCCATCTAAGCACCCATGCCGCAGGACGTAGGGCCTATTGTTTCCGCAACGATGAGTGCATGGGCACACATTGCTAGCATGTCAGCGTCAACATTGAGTCAATGGGCGAAGCCCATGCACTCATAGTTGCAGACTGTCTGCACGAAGTTGTGCACGATGCGCACAACTTCGTGGCCCCGTCGCACTGTGCACAGACTCCTGTATCCTAGCAAATATGCATATTTGTTCTTGCTAGCATGCTAGCATGCTTCACCCATTGACTCAATGTTGATGCATGCAGCGCGAAGCGCTCATGTCCCCAAACACACTCCTGACATCGAGCCCTATCCAAGCCCCCTTGCCGCATGCATGGGCCATATTTTTTACTGCTAAAATGAATGGGCGTCAATGGGAGGTCAATGACGGACCCCGACATCATTCGCCATTGACCCCATGGTGACGTGGGGAAGGTCGAGAGCTTTCAAAAAACATATAATAAGTCATTGTAATGTTATTGGATATATTGTTTTTGCTAAAATTATTATTTTTGTTTATTTATTTTTTATTTATTTATTTATTCTTTCTCCTGCACTTTGAGCAGGATTTTGACCCCCTGAACATATTCAAAAACTCACAAAATTTTGCCCAAAATTCAGGTCTGCTGAAAAATCTATTTTTTTATATGTTGCATAATGGCGTATGGTATAATGGTAAAAATGGCGTGTATAATGGTAAAAATGGCGTGACAGCGCCCCTTGCAAAAGTCAAAATACATTGCGTCAATGGGAGACGTCCCGACTTCAACTTTGCCGTAGAGCCACGAAATTCGGTATACGCATTCTTCAAGGGATGTCAAACAAAAAAAGATTATTATGGCCAAGCCCCCTAACAAACCGGAAGTCGGCCATCTTGGATTGAAAATTCCAAAATGCAAAGTAAGCGTTTTTTTAATCAACTCCTCTGAAGGTGCTTCACCTGCAGAGCTGAAAATCACCGTACATCATCTAGACAAGTGGGGCATCAAAATGTATCCAATTTATGATGATGCCTATCATGGTTTCCGTGCGGCGAAGCCGCAAATTTCCACTGGAATTTTTGCAATTTTCAAATTTCAAAATTTGCTCCTGTTTGCGCATACAAAGTCTGATTTGGCTCAAATTTGAATCACTTGTAAAACTTTCCTACCTGATTCTACTGTTTGTGAAAGAAACAGTAGAATCAGGCATATAGAATAATAAATAAATTTGTATGGAAGGCTGAAAATTTAGTTTTCCCAAATGTTACGAAATTTGACACCAAATTCCATTGGATCATCCCAATCAATAAAGTCAATCAGACCTACCTATGTCGTTTTTTGCACCGTGTTGCCATGGCAATGCGCCAAAATGCCAATGTTATCCTAATAGGAAACCTTCAAATTTTTCCCATTCATGGGAAAAATATTAGTTTCATGGAATAAAGTGAAATTTGCCACCTTAACTCTTCATGTCATCTTGATCAAAAAAGTCAATGGGACCCATGTCATATTTTTCACTGGGTTGCCATGGCGATGCGCAAAACAGCACGTTATCTTAATGGGAAAATTTCCAAATTTTCGTACATTTCAAAGTCTTATGACAACTTATTCGCTTCATTGAGGGATGTGAAATTTGGCACAGTGATTCTTCAGGTCGTCCCCGTCAAAAAAGTCCGGGGGGGGCCAAGTTTGTATTTTGCACAGTGTTGCCATGGCGATGCCTGGAAAAACCCAAATTTTTCCATTTTGTGCATCAGCACTTCTTTTGACTTGTTTGGTGACAAGTGCAGCCCAAAGCCGCAATAAAGCAGAGGCAAGTGCCACCCACAGGGAGTGCCGAGTCGGCCGAGTGCGAAGCACGGCCTGCGAGGGACGTTCGATGCCGCTTGCGGCTTTAATTCGAGATGTTATTGCTTTGCCTGGAATGGTCCACAGTTTTGTATTAAACGTATGTGTACATATCTGGTGTTTATTCAATCTTGTTTTTGCTGTTCAAAGATATCTTGACACATGCAGTCTTACTAGTGTTGTCAGTGTCAAAATTTTTGTATCCTAAGAATAGACTCAATACCAATTTCCATACTATAATGATGCTAAAAATACTCTAGACAATAGAATGTGATTTTCAATGCCATATTCATGCCCTTTAGTTATAGACATGACAAGTGATGGGACTATAGGCTCATTTATATGTTACAATTCAGTTACTTTTAAAAATTGGCCCTTTTTGTATTCGTATGAATGAAACCAATGTGATAATTCATTGTATCTACAAACTAACCACAGAGAAATTACCAAGATTCAGGTATGTTTAAAGTGGTTCAAACTGAGAGCTAGTGTGTTTACCATTTGAAATTATGCATAATCTAGGGTGTTTTTCACACATTAGTAGCTCTGTGTACTCACCCCAGTGGCACTAGATTTATTGGCACTTTTGGATCAGTCTTGTTCACCTGCACATCATTCACCCCAAAGATTGACAAACTTATTTCTATGACAACAAGCTTCAAGTGGACAGAGCCCCACGAGTACATTCACTTCCCCTGTATGTGGTGGTCTTTTCTTTCACCAGTGGCTAAATACACTATGATAACTGGACATGGAACAGACCCAAGCTCACCTGCACAGACAGAAGACTAGTCTCCTCACAGCGGACTTTATGTTGGCCTGAGGTCAGCTGCATTCATACCGCACTTGCCCTGCTCTGCTCCGGAGTGCACGTGAGGCCGATCCAAGTCCTCCTGTGTCAAGCTCTCTTGGACCTGCTGTTTACTGTGGTCCAAAATGCGACTGTTTGAGTGCAAACTGCCTCAAGCGCCTCTTGGAGCGAATGCTCTTTTACGACCTAACTTGTTGCAGTGTGGAAACGATCTTAATGAAATTATATTATAAAATTGTTCAACAATAATATTATTTAACTAGATTATAATGATGCCAAATATGCTTTTTGTGCACAAATCTCTCACTTGTGTTGCCTCCTCTACATCTGTGCCAATTCATGTATTGGTTCAATGCAAATCAGTCCAAAATGTATGAAATTTTGAAATAAAAAGTTCCAGCTCTTATGAATGATTCTTTTACATTAATGGTTGGAACTGTTTCATTTTTGAAAAGAGCTGACTCCTTCACAAACGTGACATCAGTAGCCTTTTCAACTTTTCAAATAGACTTTCCAATAAATTAAAATGGAAATAAAAAAACACACAACCCCATCCCTCACCTTAAACTGCTCGACCCTCTCCAGCTTCTCCAGATCTGGCACCAGCCTGGTCCCATCCTCCAGCGTTTTCAGAAATTCCACTTGAAACTCCACCATCTCGGGCAGATTCCCAAACAGCACATCCAGCTGGAGAGAGACAACCGTAGTGACATTTTGTTATCACTCCAACAGGTGTCGACTGTGTGGTCTTTTCCATTTTGTTTTTACCAATACAATAGTCAACTATTATGCAACCCTCAAATTTTAAAACCATAGAAAAACATGACTGCAAAAATCTGTGTTTTCTACTCATCACCTGCTCTCATCCTTCAGCACTACCACACAATTGTTATGTAAGCCACTTTACACTTTCAACAGTGCTGGCATTTTGAATAATAGAACAATCTCTTCTCAAGGCTTGCTGTGCAGACTAGATACATAGAATGGGGCTGAATGATTATGGGGGGAAAAAATCGAATTCAATTGAGATTAGGCTTGCGATTTATGTTTTAATAATAGGATTCTGTTCAAAGTTAACACTTTAGACAAGTCCAGAAGAATTAGCCAAAAGATTGAAATGTGAACTGACAAATAACATACACACAAGAATCACATTTCAGAACATGTTTGTACTGTATTGTCACAATACTAAAATTTCAAACTCAATTTTGATACCAAGAAATAGACAACAGATTCTGATACTAAGATGAAAATTTAAAAACATAAAATAGAATGCTATTTTCTACATTAAATAACAGTACTTTCTTTTATATTCCCATGGATTTGGATCTGTGAAAACCCTCAGTGGTCCAGGTAGGTTCCATGGTGGTCCATAGCTGTATACTAGTCTATGTGGTCAGCTCAAGATCATTCTAAAGCAATTCAGGAAAGGTTCATTTCTGTCCTGTGACTTTATTAATCTTGATACCTGCTCAAACGAGCATCTAGCTTTGATGCTAGTGTCTGTATTGATTAGTATCCGATTTTTGATACTTTTGACAACCCTAGTTTGTACAGATCTAAACTACAAGGATAGCAGTTTTTATGCAGAATAAAACAAGACATTTTGAGGTTTGTGGAGGAAATTATGGTACTTTAAAAAACGCAGATTTGCCATTCGAGTCTAAAGCTGTAATACTAGAGCTGCAAGATTAGGCGAATTGACATTGCAGGTACCTCATCTTGTGTTAAAAAGCTCTCCTTCTGCAGAGGGGTCAGGTACCTTCCTATAAGACAATTGAGATCCTGAGGACAAACAAAGCAGAGGACAACACTTAGTTCAGGGGCAGCTGCAGGAGAGCAGGATAAAGCTAAACAAAAAGAGTTTACACAAGAGTTATGAAGTCAACATACTGAAGTGGGAGGTTTGACAGTCACTTTGTTATGTATTAAGAAATTGGCATTTCAAATTAAAATTGTATAATGCAAATAATGGTAAAAATAAATAAATAAATAAAGCAAAAATATTAATACTGATAATTAACCACCACGTGTCACTCTGCTAAATTTTGAAAAATTTGATTTTGATATTAAGAAAAAGGATTGATGCACAGTACCCTGTACTCCCTCTGTGGTCTTAGAAAGATTGTTATATAGATCAAGATCAAGATCAACATACATCCAAATGTGCTGATGTACTAACTAACTGATCTGTGCTGCTGGCCAAGAATCCCTTGAAAATTCTTAAAGGAACTTTCCTGGTTAAATTAAAAAAAATATACAATCATGACCATTCTTAAACTATTCAGGAAAGGTCACACTTTCTTGACTTAACACTACAATAAGTTTAACAAGTTTTTAATTATTAATTATGACCCATTTTGTTACACCGTAACTACACTGTCTTTAGCTGATTGTGAAACATTGTGAGCTAATCAACTAGAGGCAATATACAAAAAATAATTTGAATATTCAGAAAAAATAAAATAAAAAATTACTTAAAAACTAAACCAAATCAAACAATAAAACAATGTATTGTTACATTTTCTAAGGGGAGAGACTCGAGACTCCCAAACTCTTTTGCCCCAACAACACATACATGAGCCAAACTTTACAATGTTGTACTTAACAGGACTTTGATGAAACGTACACAAGGATTTTTAAAAAATGTCTAATTCCAAGTCTGATTTATCAAAGTTTTAACTCCAAAAAAATAAGGTGAAATTAGAATTTTCTGATCAGATCTAGTTTACTCAAATCCCAAACTTCCCCTCAGTATATATATATATATATATATATTTTTTTTTTTTTTTTGTGTCTAACATGTCAACAAAAAGAAGCAAAAATTTTAAACCTAGCTCTTCATCTTCCTACTCTGGATGTTCCAAAAATGTTTGCCATTTTTACACATAAAATCCATCCATCCATTTTCCTCTGTTTATCCGGGGCCGGATTGCGGGGGCAGCAGTCTAAGCAGGGACTCCCAGATTTCCCTCACCCACTGGTGGGACCTCAAGGCATTCCTAGGCCAGCCGATAGACATAGTCCCTCCAGTGTGGGACATGCCCGGAACACCTCCCTGGCGTCCAAGTTTTAGGCATCCTGAACAGATGCCCAAGCCATCTCAACTGGTTCCTCTCGAGGCCTAGGAGCAGCTCTACTCCGAGCTCCTCCCGTGTGACCGAGCTCCTCATCCTATCCCTAAGGGTGTGCTCGGCCACCCTACGGAGGAAACCCATTTCGGCCGCTTGTATCCGCGATCTTGTCCTTTCGGTCATTAGCCAGAGCTCTTGACCATAGGTGAGGGTAGGAACGCAGATTGACCAGTAAATCAAGAGCTTTGCCTACCGGCTCAGCTCCTTCTTTACCACAACAGTCCGTTACAGCGTCCGCATCACTGCAGACACTGCACCAATCCGCCCGTCAATATCACGCTCCATCCTTCCCTCACTCGTGAACAAGACCTCGAGATACTTGAACTCCTCCACTTGAGGCAGAGACTCACCACCCACCCAGAGAGGGCAAGCCACCTTTTTCCAACCGAGAACTATGGCCCAGTGCTTGCTGCAGGACAACATGATCTGCAAACAGCAGAGATGAGATCCCGTCATTCCCAAACCAGACCCCTCCAGCTCCTCCCTGTGCCTAGAAATTCTGTCCATAAATATAATGAACAGAACCAATGACAAAGGGCAGCCCTGGCAGAGTCCAACATGCACCGGGAACAGGTCTGACTTACTGCTGGCAATGCGAACACAGTTCCTGCTCCGGTCATAGCCCCAGACCCCATACTCCCGGAGCATCCCCCAAAGGACACCACAAGGGACACTGTCGCATAGGACTGGTTGGGCAAACTCCCATGAACCCTCGGGGACCCGATGGAGAGTATAGAGCTGGTCGAGTGTTGCACGACCGGGATGAAAACCACACTGCTCCTCCTGAATCCAAGGTTTGACTATCGATCGGCTTCTCCTCTCCACCCTGGTCTGCCAAGCCAGTGACACTGTTCCCGACTGTTGCAGAGACGTGTCATCCAAGACAGCCCCACAATCTCCAGAGACCTGAGGAGCCTTCCCACCGATGAGCTTGCCAACCACCTCGGTGACTTCAGCCAGGGTGATGGACGAGGCCTCCAGGTCCCCAGTCTCTGCTTCCTCCTTGGAAGACGTGACGGTGGGATTGAGGAGATCCTCAAAGTATTCCTTCCACTGTCCGACAACATCCCCAGTCGAGGTCAGCAACTATCCATCCACACTGTAAACAGTGTTGGTGAAGCACTGCTTGCCCCTCCTGAGGCATCGGACGGTTTGCGAGAATCTCTTTGAGGCCGTCCGATAGTCCTTGCCCATGGCCTCCCCGAACTCATGGCATGCTTGGTCTGCTGGTACTCATCAACTGCCTCAGGAGTCCCACGAGCCAACAAGGCTCGATAGGACTCCTTCAGCCTGACAGCATCCCTTACTTCTGGTGTCCACCACCGGGTTCGAGGACTGCCGCCACGACATGCACCGCAGACCTTGGTGGAGGTGGAGATGATCCTGGGGGAGGCTGGGGACATGGCCCACTCGGAGTCCCCAGCCCAGCTCCCGGGGTAGGGATCAGGGAGAGCTTCTCCCTGATCCCTACCCCGGGATCAGGGAGAAGCTCTCTTGGAGGTGTGAGTTGAAGACCCCTCTGACAGAGGGCTCCGCCAGACGTTCCCAGCAGACCCTCACGATGTTCTTGGGCCTACCAGGTCTGTCCCGCCAGCGGATCCAACTCATGAGCAGGTGGTGATCGGTTGACAGCTCAGCCCCTCTCTTCACCCGAGTGTCCAAGACACGCGGCCGGAGATCAGATAACACGACAACAAAGTCGATCATTGACCTCCAACCTAGGGTGTCCTGGTTCCTTGTGCACTGATGGACACCTTTGTGCTTGAACATGGTGTTTGTTATGGACAAACTGTGAATAGCAGAGAAGTCCAATAACAAAACACTGCTCAGGTACTGACCGGGAGGCCATTCCTCCCAATCACGCCCCTCCCAGTGTCACTGTTATTACCCACATGGGCATTGAAGTCCCCCAGGAGAACAACAGAGTTCCCGGTTGGTGCACTGTCTAGTAGCCTGACCAGGGACTAGGCCGGGTACTCTACACTGCTGTTTGGCCCGTAGGCCGACACAACAGTGAGACCTGTCCCCAACCCAGAGGCGCAGGGATGCGACCCTCTCATACACCGGGGTGAACTCCAACATGTGGCGGCTGAGCTGTGGGGCAATGAGCAAGCCCACACCTGCTCGACGTCGCTGCCCAACGCCAGAGAAATGGAGAGTCCAGCCCCTCTTAAGGAGTTGGGTTCCAGAGCCCAAGCTGTGCGTGGAGGTGAGGCCGACTATATCTAGTTGGTGACGCTCAACCTCCCGCACAAGCTCAGGCTCCTTCCCCCCCAGCGAGGTGACATTCCATGCCCCCAGAGCTAGTTTCCATGTCCGAAGATCCGGTCGTCGAGGCCCCGCCTTCGACTGCCGCCCAGATCTCTTTGCACTCGCCCCTCATGGCTCCTCCCTCAGGTGGAGGGTCCATGGAAGGAACACATTACATGATGAAAAACTTGTATCTATTTGAAACTTATGTTGTAGTTTACTCACATAAATGTGAGAAATAAATGTATTACCTCTATGTTTAAGATTCTTCTTCCTGTTCCTTAAACAGCGTCTCACCTCAACTTAAACACAAATTATTTGTATTCTGTTTTAATATTTTAGCATGGGTTGATAATGTAATAAATTCGCGTTACACTGCACAGTCTTATGGGAACAGTACACATCGTAGCCCACTAGAACACAAGCCATTACAATCATGGATAAATAAGATCACAACACAAGATAATGGCTTCTACATTCAGCAGTAACTGCCTTTTGCTTCTCGTTACAGCAGTAATCCAGTTATAAATCTTGAATGTCGCACTAGTGATCATTTTAGTGCATTCCATTCCATTGTGCCACAAATTGAGATAAATAGCAACACTGCACAATACAAGTCAAAGCACCCCATTAAGGAGACAACGACATATGCTTTCTACCCTGTCCATCATTTTAAACTGGATTAACAGTCCAGTCCAATGACCCACAACATTATCCCACCCATACCTGCTGTTACTGAGTTAGGGAGCGCCCCTTTTCTGCACAGGAACAAGAATGAGACATTATCCAGACAAGGGCACAGCTGCGTCTCCTCCACATCCAGCCTAATTATCAGTAATGCCGCCGATATTCAACACCAGTATCAAATTGGTGCATCCCCAAGACCATTTTATTGTACTATTGAGGAAACATCCAACTTTTTTCCCAGTATGGATATGCTCAAATGAGCATGTAGTTTTTGTAGTAATTAGCATCTGGGTATTTCTTTGGAAATCAAGTTCTAATCAGGGTAGGCAATTTTAGGATTGCAAATTACACATATACCATGGATCTTTGACTGGGGGAGTTATTTTAATTTCTCTAAATCAGACCTGGATAATTACTTGCCACATTTCTGCTTAATGTATACAGCATACTCAAATTACGTTAGGAGAAGCATTCAACTCATTTGACCAGTGAAGGTCAAAGAGAGGAGGTCCTGGGTTCAAATCCCGGACGAGCCCCCAATTGTTACAACCCAGCTCGTGTGGGGAAGGGAAGTAACAAAAAGAAAACCAAGATGGAGAAATGGTAAAATAAAAGGTTACTTGCAAGGTTACTTGCAAGGATTTAAACCAAAAAACAAAGGTAAAGTAACTAAAACATGAATTTCACAATAAGTCTTAAAAACAAACAGAGTCAGCACTGATAGCAAGTGTCTCAAAACAAATAGCCACTACCCCTGTAGTGACTATTGTGAAATTTGTGTTTTAGCTAACTTTACCTTTGTTTTTGGTTTAAATTCTTGCAAGGTACCCTTTGTTTATATATGCTTAGTTCTTTTTGTTTAGTTTACCCTTACATTCCTGTTAATTAAATTACTTCTTATTTTACCATTTCTCCATCTTGGATTTCCTTTTGTTACTTCCCTTTTCCTCATGAGCTAGGTCATAACAATGTAATTCTTCACAGTTTTGCATAGTGGCCTAAAACAACAAAAGAAAAAAAAACACTGTTCTTATATGCATACAGGCAAATGATATTAGCAAACGTTATAGTACTAAAGCTAAACTAGATGTCCCTAAACGCCTCTCAGTAATTTACTTGCTGACATACTGCAAATCAGACAATTTCAAACGACAAGCATAGAACGCTATGACAGCCATCTTGCATTTAGACATTTCCCAAACTACTCACTTTGACATAGGTGCATTCTGTCTCCACCAGCTCTCCAATGACTTTCCGAAGCTTGTCCGCGTCCGAGAGCTGCCTAGGAGGAGTCGGAGAGGGGTAAGGAGAATCTGGGCTGGGGGAGGAGGACAGACACTCTGATGGATTCATCTCATGGAGGCTACGGCAGAACGCGGCAACTTGCTCAGTGCTCTGGAAGATGTAAAAGATTGTAGCAAAATTAGACAAATCGAGGTAAAGCTATGTTATTTCTAATGACACCTTGGACTGTTCAGATTCATGACTGGGTAGAGTGAGCATACAGAGAGGAAGCAGCAGAGGTAGGTATTAGGGAAAAAAAGTGTTCCATGCTAATTTAGTCTATTTTCAGGCTGTCAGAACAATAGTGCCAGCACCTCCTGATTTTCACACGTCGGCCCCCTCTAATGGCGCACCGGAGTAATGATTCATCAAATTCATACAAGAGGCAAAACAAACACAGCTGGATATCATACAACCACTCACTGAATGGAGTGGAAAAAGTGACGGGAGGAATAAATGTATGAATCAGAAGGGGACATGGATATTTGTTTTAGAATCTGAAAAAGGACTTCACCGAACATTCCCTGTGACTTCCAGTGGTAAACAGCCTACAGTTACTTTCAGAGAAGAGGGCGAAAAAACTGCTACTTTCAATTTAAACCTGAGTGATACTGTGTCTTTTCCAAAACTTTGTAAAAACAAGAATTTCAAGCCAACGCAACAAGCGATAAGAGACCATGGTAATATTGTTACATCACCGAAAATACAGCTTACAAACAGATTTTTACCGCTGTCACAGACTGACGTTGATGTTAATATACGAATGGAAAATTGATTTTTGTCACAAAACAAGAGCAATGAAGTTGGCAAAAGAGTGGCGGCAGACAAGCAATCTGTGCCAAACGTCAAGGTCAGAGATACGCTGCTTCTAGGAGATGGTGCTATCAGAGATGTGACTCACAGAGGAATCCAAACTTGCTCGTATCCCAGTCACACTGTTTCTGAGATTACAAAACTCCTCCCAAAAGTTTTGTCAACATACCAAGGAGCTAAACAGCTGATTGTGCACGTGGGTGCAGTTGACACTGGATTGGAACGGACTGAAATCTTGAAAAAGGATTTCATTGAATTCTTTGAGGATCTTGATAAAGTGGAGGTTAAGACTTTCATCAGTGGACCTCTTCCTAGCATAGACAGAAGGAAGATGAACAAATTTACCCGGCTGCTTCAGCTGAACACATGGCTGTTCAACACATGTGCGGTCAGAGGACTGCACTACATTGAGAACTTTGATCTATTCTGGAAACGAGAGGACCTGTTTAAGGGAAATGGCCCACACCTGAGCAGAGGTGGAGTAAGAGTGTTGACGGATAACATCCTACACCAGGGGTGTCAAAGTCAAATGGACAGGGGGCCAAATGAAAAAATTAGCTACAAGCCGAGGGCCGGACTGATCGAATGTTCATTGAAACTATTTAAAATGACTGCACATAGTCTAGTGAACCTAATATTGAACCTACTGAAAACCTAACAAATATATATGATCGGATCAGATAAATAAGGCAATATTTTGTTATGGCTCTGTCAGTAATTTTTAATTTTCAACAGGCACAAAAGACAAACTTCCTTGATGCAATGAATGAAGGCACCATCAGTATATTTTTTCAGGAAAATGGCAAAAGTAGGCTAAATTTACTTCAAAAAAATAAATAATATCAGCAATTTTCTATCAGTCACTCAACTGAAATATTTTAAAAACACAATAGGACTGAAATACAACAAAATAAAGTGCAAAAATAAGATAAAAATAACACTTTCTTCAACGAAATGTCACATGTGCTGTGAAAACAAATATTTAACTTCGACTTTTAAACTTTAACTGAGTAAAAACTCTAAATATGTTATTGCACAGTAATGTTCACTTGTTTGAGGCTGAGGCTGATACTTGGTGGTGTCTCATCTTTTGTAAAAGTTCATCAATGTTCGGGGTCAGGCTCTGAGCTGAGGAAATTCTCAGGATTGCGTGAAGGTGTTCAGCAGTAAGTCGACTTCTGTGTGATGTTTTGTTAAGCTTCATCAAAGAAAACAGTTGTTCACATAGGTACGTGCTGCCAAACATAGAGAGCGTTTGAGCAGCTTGGATGCGCAACTGGGCCATTGTTTCGGGGATGAAACGGACAAACTCCGCAGCACCTACTGCCGCATATTTTTCCTTTAGTTCGTCACTGCATTGGAGCTCGATCAGCTCCATTTGGAGGTTTGGTGGTGAGCTTTCCACGTCAACTGCAAATGGATTACTGAGCAGTAAAAACCTGTTTTTTTGTGCTTCAAAGTCAGCAAATCGGCGTCGGAAGTCAGAGGTTAGTACACCAATTTTATCAGCAAACTGTGCGCTCGGGAACACGCTGGTAGAGAGCTTCTCTTTCATGGTGTGGCAGCTAGGAAAGTGGCCCAAGTTTTCTTTCCGCATCTGTGCCTCCCACAGAGTCAGTTTGGTTTTAAACGCCTTCACTGTACTGTACATATCAGAGATGACTCGACCCCGACCCTGCAGCTGCAGGTTCATTGCATTCAGGTGACTCGTGATGTCACACAGAAACGTTTCGTCTCGGAATTGTGTTGTGTCTTTCCCTTTGCTTTCCAAGAACAGACAAATCTCCTCACGCAGCTCAAAACATCTTTGCAGCACCTTTCCCTGGCTTAGCCATCGCACCTCCGTGTGATAGGGCAAATCACCATGCTCAGTTTCTAACTTGCTCAGAAATGCTTTGAACTGGCGGTGATTTAAACCTTTAGCTCTGATAAAGTTAACTGCACGCGTGATGGTGCTCATTACATGTTCCATTTTCAAGGCTTTATCACACAATGACTCCTGGTGTATTATACAATGATAAGCTGTCAGCTCACCTGTGACGTTCTCCTCCCGCATCTTCTCCCGTATCCTCGCAACCAGTCCGCTCCTGTGTCCACACATCGCAGGTGCTCCGTCTGTAGTCAACCCCACGAGTTTGTCCCGAGGCAGCTCCATCTCATTTACACATCTTGACACTTCTTCGTACAAATCATGTCCTGTAGTTGTGCCATGCATAGGACACAAGGCCAAAAACTCCTCTGTCACGCTCATGCTGGAGTCCACTCCGCGGATGAAAATTGACAACTGGGCAATGTCAGAGGTGTCCGTGCTCTCATCCACAGCCAGGGAATATGCGATGAAATCTTTTCCCTTTTTCACAAGCTGCTCTTTTAGATTGATTGACAGCTGGTCAACACGCTCAGCAACGGTGTTTCTGCTCAGGCTCACGTTCAAAAAGAGTTGCCTTTTGTCTGGGCAAACTGAGTCACAAACTTTAAGCATGCAGTTTTTGATAAAATCCCCCTCTGTAAATTGCCGGGCTGTTTTAGCGATCTCTTCGGCCACAATAAAACTGGCCTTGACAGCAGCCTCGCTTTGTGAATTGGCTTCTCTGAATAGAGCCTGGCGAGAATTGAGACCTCGTTTTAAGTCTTCCACCTTCTGTAGCCTTTGTTCCATGTCCATATTCTTGTTTTTGTCCGTGTGTTTCGTGTCATGATGCCGTCTCAGATTATACTCTTTCATTACCGCCACACTTTCTCCACACAGAAGACACACAGGTTTCCCAGCTACCTCCGTGAACATGTACTCCCACTCCCACCTTATTTGAAACCCCCGGTTCTCAATGTCCACCTTCCGTTTTGCCATTTTAATAGTTATCTGAAAGTTTACTTTTGCTGTTAAGCTAATGACCGCCAATGAATAATACAATGAAGCCGCATCCCGCGCTGTGCGCCACCATTGCATTGTGGGAAATGTAGTATTGGTGCGCGTAAAACACCTGCGGGCCGCTGGCTTGCTGAGGCCTGCGGGCCGGATATAATAATAAATCAATATCATTCTGAGGGCCATAAAAAACACTCTCGAGGGCCGGATCTGGCCCGCGGGCCTTGACTCTGACATGTATGTCCTACACGCTCTCAGGCACCGGCCTGGACAGGGTCCTGGCCCGGTGAGAAAAAAGGAATGAGAGAAGCATTCCTGCAGTGCCAACCAGAGGCCGAGCCAATGTGTCAGCACCATCAGCAGCACCACAACTACCACCACCACCTCCCCCAGCGAAGGAGTCACCACCACCAGCACAACCATCTCCACCAGCACAACCATCTCCACCAGCACAACCATCTCCCCCAGCAAAGGAGTCATCACCAGCACCACAACCATCTCCCCCAGCGAAGGATTCAGCAGCACCACCACCTCCCCCAGAGAACAAGTCAGCAGCACCACCACCTTCAAAAGTGAAGGATGCATTTCCAGTGTCACTTCCCCGAGAGCGCTCGTCACAGGCCTTGAACCTGTCTGTCACAGCCCCAGCAGAGGTTTCAGACCCAGCAGCACCCCCATCACCTCCCCTGCCCACAGACCAGCCCTGGGTCCCCTTTGCTACATCTACTCCGTCTAGGGACTCCTCACTTTCCTTTTCCTCCCCACCTTCACCTATGGCCCTTTCCGACCATCTACAAAACCTCATCAGATCAGGAATTAAGATGGCTCCCCTCACACCTAATATAATGCGATCAAGAGTTCTGGCATCAACTATACAGAACTCTTCCCTGTACCCACCTATCCCCCCCTCGTCTTTCACCCAAAATCCTCCCTGCTTGACCGCCTCGGCCCTCACGCGGTCCCTCACCCAAACTCCCCCCTGCTCGCCCTTGCCTGCCCTCCCCCAGAGCTGTTATCAGCAAGAGCTAGGACACGCAGGGCCTCTGCTGTCTCAGGACATACAGTCACGATAAAAATAATATCATGCTGAGGCCTTGTGATGGAGCTATATCTACAGTTACACCACGTAGACTGATTAACAGAAGGACAGACTGTCCAATCAGAGAAATTTAGTTCACATTCCCTGTAAGAAGATAACATCCAGCCCTACTGAAACTAATCTGAAACTTGCTGTGCTCAATGTCAGATCTTTATGTAACAAGTCATTTTTAATTAATGATTTTATTTCTTACTTCTTTTAACCATGACTTTGTTTTTAACTGAAACATGGCTTGACAAAAATCACACGTAATGCAATTCTAGTGGAATCAACTCTACCCAACTTCAAATTTGAATCTGAAACACGAGTAAACAAAAAGGGTGGAGGTGTGTGTGCATTTATTAGAGATAATTTAGTTACTCACAAATTGTCATTTGGGGTGTTTTCATCTTTTGAGTATCTTTCCTTTAAAATGGAGCTAAAACAATCACCCTCCATAGTCTACTTAGTTATATACAAACCTTATCAGCACTGTCTGAGTTTTATTGATGATTTTACTGAGATGCTTTCAGTTTTATGCACTTTGATGGTTTAGTTATTACAGGTGATTTTAATGTATATGTGGATAATGTGTTTGACAGAAACACTAAAGAGCTCAGTTCTGTCCTTGAAACCTTTGGTTTGACTCAGCATGTCAGCGAGCCCACCCACAACAGAGGGCACACTCTGGACCTGCTCATCACAGAAGGAGTAAATACACTCACCTAAAGGATTATTAAAAATGTTGCATGGTCTGATGAGTCTCGATTTCTGTTGAGAACATGGATCCATCATGCCTTGTTGCCACTGTGCAGGCTGGTGGTGTAATGGTGTGGGGGATGTTTTCTTGGCACACTTTAGGTCCCTTAGTGCCAATTGGGCATCGTTTAAATGCCACGGGCTACCTGAACATAGTTTCTGACCATGTCCATCCCTTCATGACCACCATGTACCCATCCTCTGATGGCTACTTCCAGCAGGATAATGCACCATGTCATAAAGCTCGAATCATTTCAAATTGGTTTCTTGAACATGACAATGAGTTCACTGTACTACAATGGCCCCCACAGTCACCAGATCTCAACCCGATAGAGCATCTTTGGGATGTGGTGGAACGGGAGCTTTGTGCCCTGGATGTGCATCCCACAAATCTCCATCAACTGCAAGATGCTATCCTATCAATATGGGCCAACATTTCGAAAGAATGTTTTCAGCACCTTGTTGAATCAATGCCACATAGAATTAAGGCAGTTCTGAAGGCGAAAGGGGGTCAAACACCGTATTAGTATGGTGTTCCTAATAATCCTTCAGGTGAGTGTATTTCAAATGTCAATGTGGTGGATGTTGCTCTGTCTGATCATTTCTGTGTCTTTTTTTACCTGTCTGTTATTCCCAAACCAGCGGCTGGTCCTGCAGTTGTTCGAAGGAGACACATAGATGATATAAAACAGCTGCACAGTTCATGGAAATGATCCATCCATCCATTTTCTTCCGCTTATCTGGAGCCAGGTCACGGGGGCAGCAGTCTAAGCAGAGACTCCCAAACTTCCCTCACCCCAGACACGTCCTCCAGCTCCTCCGGTGGGATCCCAAGGCGTTCCCAGGCCAACCGAGAGACATAGTCCCTCTAGCGTGTCCTGGGTCTTCCCCGGGGCCTCCTCCCGGTGGGACATGCCCAGAACACCTCCCTAGGGAGGCATCCTGAGCAGATGCCCGAGCCACCTCAGCTGGCTCCTCTCAACGTGTAGGAGCAGCTGCTCTACTCCGAGCTCCTCCCGTGTGACTGAGCTCCTCGCCCTATCCCTAAGGGTGCGCCCAGCCACCCTACGGAGGAAACCCATTTCGGCCGCTTGTATCCGCGATCTTGTCCTTTCGGTCATTACCCAGAGCTCATGACCATAGGTGAGGGTAGGAACGTAGATTGACCGGTAAATCGAGAGCTTCACCTTCCGGCTCAGCTCCTTCTTCACCACAACGGACCGATACAGCGACCGCATCACTGCAGACGCAGATCATGGAAATGATACACTTTGAAAATGCCTCATGTTCTAATGTTGATGATTTTTTAAACTCTGTAACTTCGAGTGTTTTGAATGTTCTGGACACCATTGCCCCGATGAAGGTTAAAATGGTTAAATATAAGCAGAAAGCGCCATGGAGAATTGATGACTCGGTCCGGGGCACAGAAAAGGAGTGCCGGAGGGCCGAGTGGGAATGGCGCAAGTCAAAGCTCCAGGTTCATTATGAAATTTACAGAGAAAAGATGCACATGTACAACCACAGTTTATGTTGAACAGGGCAAAGGTATTTTTCTGACATTATTGGAGGTTGCACTAACAACTCTAGTGTCCTGTTTGCAACAGTAAACAGATTAACAAACCCCCCAGCTTAGAACTAATTTCCACATCTAAGTGCAATGAGTTTGCAGTGTTCTTTAATGACAAGGTTAAGGGCATTAAAAATTCCATCAATTCCACGACGCAAATAACAACCCAGCACCCACCTACACACTTAGAGCTGACTCACTTTGTACCTGTAACTAACAAAACTGTCCAAGAGATTGTCACCAGTCTGAGTTCATCTACATGGTGCCTCGATGTGTTACCCACTAAACTTCTAAAGTCTTTGCTCAACAGTTTGCTGTTACCACTCGCTCGCATAGTTAATGTCACTTCAATCTGGAACATTCCCAAGAGCTTTGAAAACTGCAGTTATAAAGTCTCTCCTAAAGAAGAGCAGTCTTGATGCCATATATATATATATATATATTGAACAATTACCAACCAATCTCAAATCTGCCGTTTTTAGGCAAAGTCCTAGAAAAAGTTGTTAACCAACAGCTTATTAACTTCCTCCAAATGAACAACTCCTTCGATGTTTTCCAATCAGGTTTTAGACCCCATCACAGCACTGAGACTGCTCTTATCAAGTTGACAAATGACATCTGCCTGAACACTGATGCAGGCAAAGTCTCAGTCTTGATCCTGTTAGATCTGAGTGCTGCCTTTAACACTGTGGATCATGGGATCCTCCTACAGAGACTAAAAGACTGGGCGGGCATCTCTACGGCACTAAACTGGTTAAAGTCCTATTAAGAAAACAGGAAATACTTTGTTCAAATTGGAAAATGGGTCTCAGATAAATGTCCCTGAGCTGTGGAGTGCCTCAGGGGTCAATCCTGGGACCCCTGTTGTTCAGTCTCTACATGCTGCCATTAGGCCAGTTAATACGCAGCAATAATGTGTCCTACCACAACTATACAGATGACACTCAGATCCATGTCTCACTGGCAGCAGGTGAATATGGACCAGTGGATTCACTCTGCCACTGCATCCAACAGATCAGTATGTGGATGCAAAACAACTTTCTTCAGCTAAACTCAGACAAGACAGAAGTCATCATCTTTGGCACACAGAAACATAGAGAAAGTGTTAACAGTCAACTCCAGTCTCTCTCTCTCTCTAAAACCTTCAAATCAGGCAAGATATCTAGAGGTAATAATGGACTCAGACTTGAACTTCAACAGCCACATCAAATCAATAACATCTGCAGCTTTTTACCATCTAAAACATTGCAAAAATCAAAGGTATACTGTCAAAGTCAGATTTAGAGAGACCTATCAATGCATTTGTCTCCAGTAGGTTAGATTACTGTAACGGCCTCTCCAAACGAGCCTTAAGACAGTTACAATACATCCAGAACGCTGCTGCTTGGGTCCTGACTAGAACCAGGAAGTACAAGCACATAAGTCCTGTGCTCAAGTCTCTGCATTGGCTTCCTGTAGCTCAAAGAATAGACTTTAAAGCAGCTCTGCTTGTGTACAACTCTCTCCATGGCCTAGGTCCAAAGTACATCTCTGACATGTTAGTGCCACATAAACCATCTCACACTCTCAGGACTTCAGGGACCGGCCTCCTGCTGGTGCCCAGAGTCAGGACTAAACATGGGAAATCAGCATTTCACTTTTATGCAGCTAAAACCTGGAACAATCTTCCTGAAGATGTGAGACAGGCCTCTACCTTGACAATGTTTAAATCCAGGCTCAAAACAGTTCTGTTTAGCTGTGCATATGACAAAAAGGTTTTTAGAAAGGTTTTTATTCTGCACTCTTCTGTTTTAATGGTAATTTTATGATGATTATTTATGATTATTTATGTTTTGATTCGTGTGATTTCAATGTCTTTCTTATTCTGTAAAGCACTTTGAATTACCTTGTGTACAAACTGTGCTATACAAATAAACTTGCCTTGCCATAAATGACTTAAACAACTAACATACGAACTAACATACGTCAAAATATTGCAGTCTATTACAATCTGAGTAATTAAAGGCCCAAAAGGCCCAAAAGTCACTGACACTTTCAAATCTTCAATAGCTCCTATAATTCTTAAGTTATACTTGCCAAATTTTAGCAGTAGGTAAATTGAACCTTCCGAGATTTTTGGCACTATATACGGTTATAATTGTTCACTTCCACTTGAATTTATCACTACTTACAGTGAGGCAAATAAGTATTTGAACCCTTTGTGATTTTGCAAGTTCTTCCACTTAGAAATCATGGAGGGGTCTGAAATTTTCGTCTTAGGTGCATGTCCACTGTGAGAGAAATAATCTAAAAAAAACCTGGAAATCACATTGTATGATTTTTTTAAAATAATTTTTTTGTATGTTACTGCTGCAAATAAGTATTTGAACACCTGGTCTAACATCTAGAATTCTGACTCTCAAAGACCTGTTAGTCCTCCTTTAAAAAGTCCACCTCCACTCCACTTATTATCCAAAATTAGAAGCACCTGTTTGAGGTGGTTAGCTGCAAAAAGACACCTGTGCACCCCATACAATCAGTAAGACTCCAACTACTAACATGGCCAAGACCAAAGAACTGTCAAAATGCACAAGAGACAAAATGGTAGACCTCCACAAGGCAGGAAAGGGCTACGGGGCAATTGTCAAGAAGCTTGGTGAAAAAAGATCCACTGTTAGAGCAATTATTAGAAAATGGAAGAAGCTAAACATGACTGTCAATCTCCCTCGGACTGGGGCTACATGCAAGATCTCACCTCGTGGGGTCTCAATGATCCAAAGAAAGGTGAGGAATTAACCCAGAACTACACGGGAGGAGCTGGTCAATAACCTGAAAAGAGCTGGGAGCACCGCTTCCAAGGTTACTGTTAGTAATACACTAAGACATCATGGTTTAAAATCATGCATGGCACGGAAGGTTCCCCTGCTTAAAGCAGCACATTGTCCAGGCCCGTCTTAAGTTTGCCAATGACCATTTGGATGATCCAGAGAAGTCACGGGAGAAAGTCATGTGGTCAGACGAGACCAAAATAGAACTTTTTGGTCTTAATTCCACTCGCCGTGTTTGGAAGAAAAAGAATGATGAGTACCAACCAAAGAACACCATCCCTACTGTGAAGCATGGGGGTGATAGCATCATGCTTTAGGGGGGTGTTTTTCTGCACATGGGACAGGACGCCTGCACTGTATTTAAGGAGAGGATAACCGGGGCCATGTATTGCGAGATTTTGGGGAACAACCTCCTTCCCTCAGTTAGAGCATTGAAGATGGGTCGTGGCTGGGTCTTCCAACATGACAATGACCCGAAGCACACAGCCGGGATAACCAAGGAGTGGCTCCGTAAGAAGCATATCAAGGTTCTGGAGTGGCCTAGACAGTCTCCAGACCTAAACCCAATAGAAAATCTTTGGCTACTGTACCAAATATTAACATTAACATTCTCAGGTGTTCAAATACTTATTTGCAGCAGTAACATACAAATCAATTTTTTTTTTAATTATACAATGTGATTCCCATATTTTTTTTTTGATTATGTCTCTCACAGTGGACATGCAGCTAAGATGAAAATTTCAGACCCCTCCAGGGTAGACAGGGCTCATTCCTCTTGTCACTTCAACGTGCTCCTCTGGGGAACAGACTAAAGGCCATAAATCTCCCGACATGCTCTCCGAGATAGAATCATTTTTAAAGGAAATTGGCTTTGCTATACGTGTGCATCAAACACCAGCACTAGCAGGAGTTAGAAAAAGATGAGCAGCCGTGAGACTGTTATTCAAGTTGCAAAGATCACAAAGACAATGCACAGTTTGAAGTCTTGTTTTGACATTTGGAGAGTAAAAAATAAATAAATAAAAAATCGATACAATATGAGAGGGTAGGCTTTTAAGATGGCTGCCATTTGCTACAGTAATTGTTTTGCTCATCTTGCACAATCAAATATTCTTGCCAACTACGTTTTTTTCTATAAATGGCTAGCACACAGACAGGCACACATCGCAAAATGGTTAGTACATTAAAGTGGAACTAAACACTTAATCAACTTTGAAAAATGTATAAAAATGTTTGTATCCTGGCTCCAGTGGCCACTCCAATTTCAGGTACTATGTGATTAGAAACAACTGGCTTTACTCAGGGCAGTCTTGTGTGATATCACAAACGCCTGGCTGCAGGGGTGGAGTTTCAAGTATGAATACCTATTAAGGTCAGTTTATAATCCAGCGTCAAGCCCTGCTCAGCTGAGTGCTGAGGTCCTGATGCAGCCCTGAACCATACAAGATACTGTGGAGCTAATTAGGGTCCAGGCGCATCGTGTTAATTTGCATTAATTATTTGTAATTACTGTGACAATAAACAATAACATTAGGCTCATAAGCAGATATTTCTGTATCAAACATTAGAAGTTCTGAGTTGTTGTTGTTGCAATGCATTGAATTTCCACTGAACAAGAACTGTAACTAGGTGC
Source organism: Periophthalmus magnuspinnatus (assembly GCF_009829125.3). Classification (NCBI taxonomy): domain Eukaryota; kingdom Metazoa; phylum Chordata; class Actinopteri; order Gobiiformes; family Gobiidae; genus Periophthalmus; species Periophthalmus magnuspinnatus. The sequence goes on along the minus strand of NC_047138.1, from coordinate 22,389,088 downwards.
AAATATATTCTTCCAATTTCTACTAAAGCATAATGCCTTACAAATGAGTAATTGCTCTGTTGAGAATGATAGTTTCATCCCCAGTACTTCATACTACCATTGTGTTCCTTAACAAGACATTTCAAATGTTTGGTGATGGTCCAAGAGGTTGATGGTGCAATCACAATTATTGACACATTCACATGCTGTTTTTGCCAAAGTTCTGAAAAAGCTTTTGTTGCATTGCTGCTAAACACAAAATATCCATGACAATTATTTGGGGTCATCCAATCGCTCTTGCTCTCCATGTGTACCACACAGAGCTGTCAGATGTGCTCAATATTTCTACTGATGCCATATGTAACCAATATACTTGACTTATTTTGGATTCCCCCTGATTGTGCACTGAGGAGTGAAGCAGATTAAATAAGGCTGAAGGAATAGCTGTTGGAATGGAAGTTGGTTAGCTGTTTAGTGAAGTGAAATTGAATGCTGGATTGATCTAAATTAGTCCTGTGAAAGTGAATAGATTGTGACAGCGAAGCACTTCTGAATAAACATGAGGTGGAAGCAGGAATTTTGAGCTATGGAGAGTAACATTTAACAGTAATATTAAAATTTTTTAAAATTGACCTTTTCATAATCTTTTTAAAAAGTGACATACAAAAAAAAATAAAACTTGTCATATGCCTTTGTAGTGTTATGATCTAATTTTAGAATGAAAATAAAAATTGCATTTTATTTTAACAGAATTAAACTTAAGTAGCAAAAACATTTCTGGTGACAGTACCACACTGCTTAACTTTATCTGGTGTTTTAAAAACATTGCATATAATAGTATTAACAGTCAAAAACTGAGTGACCTGATCTGTAACTGCCAGCATGGTAGCTTTACTGGCTTGTCAGATTGGTTTTAAAGCCATACTCTGGAATTCGGCAAGCAATTTGGGTGCCCTCCATGAGAAAAATAATGCAGTGCACCCTTTATTGTGTCAAAATGGCTTATTCAAATTCAAATACTTCAATGATCAGAAGTATCTAGTGCATTTTTGAGGTCCCTCCGTGTAATCCTGAGCTTGAGTGGCTGACAGTTGGCTGACAGGGCCTAATCACACACTGGTCACAGTCCTTAGCCTCCACAGAGCTGAGGAGAGGAGCAGAGAAGAGAGAAGGCAGCTAATTAACACCATGGATGAGAGGAGAAGGAAGGATAGAGCACTCAGACACCCAGATAACACAGCAGGTCTGGGGATAGAACAGTGCGGAGGCAAGGCTCTTCAGCAGGTGCACAGTCACAAGACAATACCCATGTAACTATGTAATTGTTAGAAGTAGATTGTAGATAATTGTAAAAAAAAAAAAAAAAAAATAGAATTCCATTCAGAGCACTCAAACATGTCCAAGAGGCATTTACATTTGAGAAAGATTAGCATATGAATGATCAATTATTATAAGAGGGGATGTTATAAAATGGTAGAAAGCTCCAAAAAGTCCATTATGCATAAGATGTTCCCTTATTAAACACATGCCTGAAGAGGTTTTAGATGTCATCCATGCATGTTTGAGTAATCTGGTGATCTCTCCTGGGCCCTACTTGAACCATCTTTACAGTTAACAGTAAGATCAAAACAATATACGCTAACAGTGGTCTAAATGTGTAACAATTAATACCATATAAAAGTGTAATACCTCTTTAGTTTAGACCTCCAGACATGTTCTGAAATGCATGGCTATCTTGAAATAGATAAAATAACTGGATATTTTATCATTTACATTGGACATTCCATTACCTAAACAACTGCAGTCTTTACAATTTGATAAACCAACTCAAATTGTGATTTTGATTAGATTGTGATATATTGTGTAATACAGAACAGTAGGCTCCAAATAAAAGTCTACACTGACATGGAATCAAGGAATCTTTGAACAGTAGACTCTTTATGCTGATACAGAAATTGCATAATTCCCACACAAAACAAACTTGAGACTGTGAAATTTATCTGCATTCATAGAAGGATTAACACAACATTGAGTGAAATGGGTGAAAATGGTGATCTGAGCTGCAAGTTTAGAGGAAATTGTAAATTTGATGAATTGAAAAATGTCCAGAATTTTATAGAAGTAATACAAGAAAACTGTAGCTGTGGCACTGTTGAGGAGAATGGAGAAAATTGCATGATGAAATATGATGGTTTTAACTGGGGATTTGTTTAAACTAAAAACTACATTTTCCCTAAAAACAAAAAAGCCAGAATGTATTCCTGGTCCACAAAAATCAGATACTAAGTATTGAATCAGATACTAATTGATGCTAAAACTAGTGTCGATACAGGTATCGATACTAAAAGTCACATTCACAGGACAGAAATGAACTTTTCCTGAATATCTTTAGAATGATCTTGAGCTGTATTAGAACAGGTATTAGAACAGATATAAGACCACACAGACTAGTATACACTCATGGATCACTATGAAACCTACATTGCCGACTGAAGGATTACACATATAGAAGGCCACATGGGAATATAAAAGAAAGTATGACCATTTAATGCTGAAAAAATCATTCTGCTGCCTAAATAAAGAGTCTATTTTATTGTTTAACGTTTCATCATCGTATTAGAATCAGTTTTGATTGTCCATTCATTAGTATTGAAATTGTTTGAAATTTCAGTATTGTGACATTACTCCCATACCTGAAAGAAAACTGCAAAATTGTCCACATTTCCTTCTACTCTAAATCTTAACGCTCGTTTTTCTGAGCACATTGGCACTTGGGCTGCGACAGAACGGTGACTCACTGCTAAGTCTGTAGCTCTGAGCGCGAGAATACATTTGCAAAACCTATGCTAGCTTACGCACACATCTGGCTAATTTATCACAACAACAAGCTAACAATATATCACCAAACATAACAAAATGCCCTTACCAAATGTAGCATATCGTAAATGGAATCTGCAGAACGCTTCCGGTCTTTGCCCCAGCTTAGGATGGACATGGTCAACTGAAAAAAGTTAACAATCAAAAAAATCTTAGAATGAAAAAAAAAAAGGCCATTTCTTTTTGAAGTATAAAACTTACTAAAGTGTACAAAATGTGAAGATGTCTCAAAGTGAAGAGAGATTGGCTTGTTGCTCTGAAGTGAGGAGAGGAGGCGAGAAGGAGGGAGGGAAAAAGAGAAAGACAGAGAGGAGGAGGAGAGAGAGAGGAGGGGGTGGTAGACCTGGATTGGTTGAACGAGCAACACCGCAGCTGAATTTAAATGTGCCACTACAGAAATGGCCGAACAAATGGCGAACAAGTTAGACACAAAGAGCCACAATTTTCAACTGTGAGAGTCAAAGAGCCACACCATGCACTGACCTGCCAAGACAGACAGACATAAACATACGCAATTACAACCACATTATTTCCCATAGCACACTCCTTTCCTTACAAAACAACAGTAAGTATTGTACTTGTGTTGTGTGTTCATTTCAAGGTAGGTGTCCATCCTCAACACACACATACACACAGGCACCTCTCCCTCTCTCTTTCTCTCGCTCTATCAAACAAACACACACACACTTGCTCTTTATCTTCTTCTGCCTCGCTCTGACACACACAACTACTGAACACACTTCAGAAATACAGACAGGGCCTGTATAATGTAAACTGATGGAATATTAAAATATTAACATTGTAACATATTATTACAAGCATGCTCAGTCAGGTGTTTTTTCCTTGCTTTTTACCTTGCTGGAGTGATGAGATGATGATCTCAGTGGGATTTCTTTGAAACCTTGGCTCCAGATAATAAAAAACTCAATTACATCCACAAAACACTGTTTTAAAAAGTCTCCTTCGCTGTTTTTTTTGTTTTGTTTTTTTTTAGCACGGGCAATGTTCCACACCATTTTACAGGATGCAAGTCTCAGTTTCTCCATGCTTGTTCAATTGCTGAAACATTCATTCAGGTCTTTGTACCTGGCTTTTCAAGGTGCTCAATTTGTGCTTGTGTAGTTCAGTACCTTTGGGGAATTCCTTGTCAATATTAACATGCTGAAGATTTGAAGCCTTGTAATGTGATATCGTGGTATTACATATCAAACAGAGCGATTTGCCATTCAATAAAGAAGTAAGCATCTTCCCATTCTTTCAGAAATGTCCTGCATTCATCTTTTCGTCTAGCTTTACATTTTTCCAATTTCACGATGAGGGTAACAGTTTGCAGGAAATGTTTATTTAATTTCCCAGCATTAGACATAACTGCAGATGATTGGCGGTCACTTGCGTGTCAGAGGCATCGTAAAAAAAGCAATCTGCCAAATCAGTTTTTATATATTATTTATCATATCTTATTAATAATTTAATAAGCTATGATGGATTTGAATGTGTTTTAAGAGAGAAAAAAAATAAGCGAAACATGAAACGATGCAAAGAGCCACAGTATATCGAAACTATGATAAGAGGCAAGGAGCCCCATTCCTATTCGCAGAGAGCCACATGTTCGCCACCCTTGGGATAGAGAGAAGAGGAAGAGGGGAAGAAAGTTATTGTTTAGTGGATATTTCTGTTCACAAGTTTAAGATGAGTTGATATGTGTGCAGCGAGTGGGTCAGAGGTTTGTTTCACAGAGAATAGCTCAAGTGCATAGTGCATACTATGAAGTAAGAAGGCATAAATGGGAAGCTGGTGAGGAAGTATCTTGCTCACAGACACAACAGTAAGTAATATGGTTGAGGTTTGAACAAGCTACACCAGGGCCACCAATGCTGCAAAGTCAATTCACCCTCTAAACATACATAAATAAATCTGTATAATAGAAGTCATTGATACAATAAGTCAATCCAAATGTGAACAGCTAGAACCATGACTTTGAACAAAGCAGGACTAGAATTCTTCTAATGTCTAATTACATTCGACACAGTCCTCCTCATCACCCATCAGTGTCCAGTGACAATGTCAACACTGATGTGTGATGAACAAACAGCATCAGTATAATTACATTGCTTAAGCCACTGCACCACAACAATTTCTGTTTAAAGGCTAAAGCATCAGTCAACCAACCAATGACAATAATCAATTATAATTTCAAATTTTACAATCCTTTTTACCAGTTGAAATGCTTTGTATAGACACAAACACAAGAATAATAGTACATTAAGAAATCGTTCTGGTCCAATTTGCAATTAGAACATTACAGTTTTAAACATTTGAAACAGTCCCAGCAGTGTTAAGATCAAAATATGAACTGCTAAACTAATGTAAAACACATGCATTTGAGAAGGTTTAAAAGTCTAAATTACAGGGCAGGTTTTAGACAAAATAAGAGCCTATTTAGACAGGATATTTTGTCGTTGGCATTATATCACCTGCTTAAAGGTGGTCACAAGCACTGTTCCCTCCAAGCTGCGTGCGTGCGCAATTGCGCACTGCTGACACGGTCTCCGCGCACAGAAAATCTGTGCTGCGCACAAAAAAAATCGAACCGGTGTTGAAAATAAAATAATTAGCTGGAGCAGCTAGTCACCGGTCACACTCACTGACTCACATTGAAAAATAGCGCAGAATGAATTGTTGTGTAATTCATTCGCAGAATGAATTGTTGTGTAATTCATTCTGCGCTATTTTTTAATGTGAGTCAGTGAGTGTGACCGGTGACTAGCTGCTCCAGCCAATTATGTGATTCACATACGTGTTTGCGCAGCTAATCCACATCATTGACAGGCGTCCTCATGGGCCGCTACCAGAGTTTTAGCCAGTGTGGCCGACGTGGAGTGAAAATTTGCTAATGATGCTAAGTGCTGTTTAATCCCTTAACGTTCCGATGGCCCGCCCTCGGGCAAAGATCTTTTGATCTAATTGCGTAACTACACACTGTTTTGCAGCAGTTTTGTGTTTTAAACATGATGAAACGGACAAAACAAAGGAAGTACGTGACTGAGGACACTGTGGATGTTTGTACAAGTTAAACTAGAGGCATCTCGGACCCGGAGCGGTTCGTGTAACTGAGTGAAAATCTCATGGTGGACTCAGGAGCAGAGGACCTTATGTTTTGATGGATTGGATGAAGTTCCTGATCGGTAAGGGTGGTTTATTCTGCTATTGACTTAATTGTGGGTCAAATATGTATTATGTGTAATCATTAGCATTAGCTAATGCCAATCTGCCCCCCCTAATTATTCACGCACATACCACTTGGGTGAAGTGTCTTGCCTAAGGACACAATGACAGAACTAAGGACACAATGACAGAAGTTGGTCCGAGCGGGACTCGATCCTCCAACCTCTGTCACAGAATGACTGTCACACTGTCACATGTACTGTGTATTTTTAGTTTCCAGTGTGTGTGTGTTTACATTTTGAAGTGTGTGTTTGTTCACTGTTTGCAGTGTGTGGTTTGTAAATATATATTTATTTTGACCCATACCTTGAATATATTTTATATACAAATGATATAAACACATTATATATTGTGTTTTGATATGTTATGCAAATGTACAGTAATAGAGCAGCTGGGTGTGCAGATACAGATTCCTCTCAGTGTGTATTGGTCATTGAATACTGTCACTAGTTTATGAGTTGTAAAAATCAAGCAAAAGCTTCACACAATGGCTTATACTCATAATACAAGTCAGAGCTTTATCATAAAAATGTTAAGTGTGTTTTCAGCATTGGAGTTTACAGTTGGCTTGGGTTGGTTGGAAGCTCATGTTTTTCCATAGTTAAAATTAAATATTTATACTTCCAATAGCATTAACATACTACACAGGTCATGAGCAAGATTTTTGTCATTTTCATTGTATAAGTGCGGTATAAATGTGGTAATTTGATTCTTTTAATAAACCATTTAACTTAGATGGATGTGATGCCAGCATGACCACATTGCACAGGTCTGATGTTGCTCACAGTGGTCCATGGGACCGCTCAGGGAGTTTGTGTGTTTGCTCAGACTCGTGAAAAATTAGAGGGAACATTGGTCACAAGCATTCAAATCTGTGACAATTTGATTAATTTCTTAGTCAAAAAACTAGGGTTGTCAGCATGGACCTGGAACCTTGCTTCTCAGTTCCCACTCTGTTGGCACCTACTAGCAGTTAACTGTGGATGTTCACATGTTCATGAACTGGGAACTTCTCAATTTAAAACGGAATCTATTGCAAATAATTTCATTTATTTACTGGCCAATTGTGCAATATATACAGTGCAGACATGCAACCCTTTGGACACCAAATACAACTTTACAATAGATCACAGTCCACAGCATTCACATACATTTACACACAGCATGCAGTACATTCATGAACACAAATGTCATCTACACTGATGAATAATTGTCAATCCAAGGCCAATCTTTTCCAAAATAATCCAACCACCAAGTACTAAAAACTTCAAATCTTATACTTTTACCTTTTGCTCCCTTAGCACCACTTGTACTCTTGTACAATAAAACCAAGGCACCACATCTCCTGCAACACCTCCACCTGGTCTCTCCATGCTCTCCTACTCCACAATGTACACTTACATAAACAGTCCAACCTCTTTGATTACCATCATCTTTGAACAATCCATTTAAATAGCTGGTGCTGTGATGAATATTCACACCCTAGCATGTGTTAAGCATAGCATTATGTAAACACAGGTACAGCACGGGGCTCTCCTTAGGCTACATTGAAACGCCCCTGTGGCAGATGGCACGAGAGGCAAACTGGTAAGTGCTGCATGCGGGGGAGATGTGAAGGACCAGGCTGCCTCTGCGAACGAATCAAATGCTCACTAATGCCACTATAGGCAGTCAGATTTAGATATAACAACAGAAGAACGTTTGTAATTAGGGAAAGAAATACTGGAATTTTATGGGTCTGATCATTAAATGTTAGTATTCTGGTGGTGCTCAAAACCACCTTTTCATTGTACTAAGATCAAAACAATTCAGTCTGCAGAACATTTTTGTTTGGTTTAGCTTGCTGGCAAAAAGCCATTCCTTGTCTGCCATTTAAAAAAAGTACCATACTGAGGTGTGATGAGAGTTGCACAGTCACCTTTCTGCACTCATCAAAGTCGCTGAACAGTTCAGAGTCCTCGTCCAGACTGTCTCCAGAGCTCTCCAAGAACAGACCCACACCATCATCCAGAATCTCCTCTGAAATAAGGAGGAATGCTGTCATTTAGAAGAATCAACTCAAAGTCAACACTAATTACACTGGTCAACACTAAATTTATTGTCTAAGATTTTTTAGCTGATTTAGGATAATTTTGATGTGCTGAATCCAAAAATCACATTGGTTTTGCTTAATCAGGTCAACGTTCTGAACTAAGCTACATATTTGTTTTTGGACGATTTTGTTTACATGTATGAGTATTTTTCACGTCATATGATGCAAAATTCTGTTATACTTCTCGCTATAAACAAATTCTGAAGATTTTGCATGTGCCAACTTATGACTAATTGCTTTTTTTTATATTACAAGTGAATGAAATGGCTTCGGCTAGAAGATCTTGCAAAAATAAGCCTGACATATTCTGCTACATCTGCGGTGAATACACCAATGTTCCTAACAGGAATCAAGTCACAAGTTTCATAAAGCGTGCTTACCATGCTTATTTTGGTATTAAACTTGGTGACCAAGATGAAGCTTGGGCGCCACACAGGGCATGCAAGTCATGCACCGAGTGTCTGCGTCAGTGGACTAAAGGCAAGAAGAGTTGTCTGAAGTTTGGAATTCCCATGGTTTGGAGGGAGCCGACATCAATAGCTACTTCTGGGCTATTGATGTGACTGGGATCAACAGAAAGAACCGAAGCAGCCTCAAGTATCCTGACCGTGAATCAGCATGTTGTCCTGTAGTTCACTGTGATGAAATTCCAGTACTGTCTTTGCAGAAGTTCCTGACATCAGTGACAAAGATTCCTCCAGTGTGGTTTTAATGATGATGCTCCACATCCTTTTTCGCAAAAGGAGCTAAATGTTCAGGTTTCCTGAGAATCTGGGATCACTGAGTGATGAGCAGGTGGAGATTCCATCAGGACATAAAAGAGATGGAGACCAGGTATCAGGGATGCTGGGATGGCTGATTACTGTTGGACTCTGAAGAGAGACATCCCTGCTGCTGAGCATTCAAGGGGTTCATAAAAACAGAAGTTTATGTCCTGAATTTCGCACAATGATAACGTAACGTTCCAATTTACATGTACTTACCTTTATCAATTAACATAACGTAACATTTAATTAATACATTATGTTAGAAAACTATTTTTTATCTCCTAAAACATTTTTTGGATGAGAAATATTAAAGAAAATCAACTGATAATGTCACAAAATTGTAATCAATTTAATCAGAAGATCGGATTTTTCTAAATCAAATTAGCATAAAAACCTGACCTGACTGAGAAAAATGGATATCATTTTTGGATTCAGCGGTGCTAAATGGTCCTAATTCAGTTGAAAAAACACAAAAATGTTTTTTTTGTAACCCAGTGTTATGTACCCATTAAAGACATATACTTTCATATTAAACACTCCAAAAATCATAACATTTCATTGTAAACTGGAACATTTTACATTTCATTGTAAACTGGAACATTTGCTTAAAACAACTTAACAGAAACAGGTTTGCTGCTCAAAACTGCATGACTAAGAAGTCCCGCCTTTGTACATTGTTAACCTCAATTTTTTAATAATTACAACTAAGAACAGATAAGTGGTCAGAGATAGGGGCAGGTGAAAATGGCAATTTCTCAGAACACTCAAGCCTCAAATGCAGAATAATACTCAAGCATGCACGAATCAATCAAAGTACAACGCTAGTGATGAGGGAACAGTGTAACATGGTTAAAAGCTTGTAAAAAAGAATTCATAATAATTATTTAAAAATAAATCAAATCAAGTTGACATAATATGTCTCCTTAAATCGTCACTTCTGATTCAGCTGTGCCTCAAGGATTCACATTAACTTGACATTTTGGACAGTGAGGTGCATTGAAAAAAAATTAAAGAGCAATGTTTTCTGAATATTAACATAATGATAACCGTTTAAGTGCATGTTTTATTCCAAGTACTTACAGTGATCTGTTATGTAAATGTGTTGTTAAATGCTCTGCATTCCTGCACAAATCAGACGACTGTCACACAAGCTGACGAGTTTGAGGAACTTTGAACGTGACTTTCTCGACAAACAGGTTGACATTTCACAGTTCTCAGTGATCATTAGCACTATGAGGAGACATTTTTGATGGTTTGCCATGTGATGGAGTTGTGTTGCCGTAACTTCAAGATCCAAAAAATATACAGTGAGTGTACTTAGATTTATGTAAGGAACAAAATCTTTTTGCAAGTCCCATTTTCAGTGCTGGACGATGCAACCATTTTTCAGTTTTTATCCTCAGCATCTTCACCTAAGCTAACATTATCTGGTGTGTTACCATTGCTATCCTTTTCTTCCCCAATCTCAGTAGACATTGCATCACGTTGAAGGTGATGAAAAAGAAAATTAAATGCCATAAACTGAATCAGTACAACTTTAAGTCACTATAGGTTAATGTGAAATATCTAAGCCTTTTTTTCAGAAAGGTGCAGCCACACTCAAACTGTATGAGGTAAACAGAAAATTAGGACTGCACATTACATCACAAAAGTACAAGATTAAGGTCAATGTCACTGGGGCACCTCATCAGGTACACAGGAGGTATGTCTTGCATATTGCTTGTTTCATTTCATCTATTAATCACAATAAACAAATAAAATTTCAACATGTAAATTTCTGTCAGATGGAGGGCTTTGGTGTTAATACAATGTTTAGTTTATTTAAATTTTTTTAATTTTATTTTTTTTCAATACTTTGTTATCCAGTCTAAATGAGCTTTGATTTAATCTTGGCTTTCTCTGTTATGTTTGACATTAAGGTATGAACATGATTTTGATTTACTTTTTGACACAATAATTTAGTTATATCATGTCAGTACTTTAGTCAAGTACTGCAATATCGACATCATTTCCAGTATCTTGCAGCCCTATGAAAAATCCTATAAGCCCTACTAGCGCCACAAGATAAATCACAACTGAAATCGATATCTCATTTTGAATAGATGCAATTAGCAAATCGTAGACTCAAATCAAGACTACAATTTTTGAAGTACTATAGTTTCCTCCACAAACAAATATTCTTATTCTGCATGAAAAACTGCCAACCCTGTAATTTAGATCTTTTTTGTTACTTGAGCTGACACCAAGCCTATGAGAACATAAGTGCGAACATGCATTTTCGCATTTTGCATGTTTCTCCCCGTGTCTGGATGGGTTTCCTCCGGGTACTCCGGTTTCCCCCATCAACCAAAACATGAACGCCCTTCGAGACAACTGTTGTTGTGATTTTGGGCATTACAAAAATAAAATGAATTGAATTGAACATCAGTATCTCCTCACCTTGGCTCTGTGAGAAGATGTCTGTGTAGAGATCATCTTCAGCCCCAAAGCGTCGCGGGGGCAGGAAGCACAGCTGCCTTCGGTCCACAGGGGGCAGAGTGCTTACAGCCAGGGACAGAGAGGCCTGCGAAAATGCTGCTTTCATGTCACAAAAATTCAGACAGGGGGCATCCTTCCTGTTCAGCTGCAAAATCTCATCTCCAGCATTCAGACCTGAGGGAAAACTTTGGTTTAGTAGGGTTGTGCTATAAATAAAATTTTGATTGAGACTCATTCATTTCTAATCATCAATGCTGGTCATCTTTGGTCTTGTTAATGGAGAGGTCTATAGCCAATCCTGTATCTGTAAAAGTGGTTTGGTGCAGAGTTCAGTTTTTTTTTTTTTTTTTAAACTGATAGATCAAAATGCCACCTCCGGAAAGTTACAAACTGTACCTTTAATGCAAAGTTTTCTAGATGAACTGCTCTTCACTTTTAACTTTGCAATTTAACTCCAACAAGCTCTGCATAGAACCCTATAGATCTAATTATTTTTACTCGTCCTGAAATGATCTGATGTGCAACTTCTAATTTGTCCTGATTTCCTCACACCTAAAATGGAACAAAATCCATTTCTTTTAGGCACTGCACACGCAGCCAAAAACGTCTTCAAAAATCAATGAGTCATCGGTGCCAAAAAACACCCTACTCCTGGTACTGCTTTACGTAACACACAACATCCCACTGCACTTTCAAAGCTGCACACTTTGTCAACTTACTTTGCCTTACTTTTTCTAGAACCAAGTTGGCGCAGAAAGGCATTTGATGGATGTTATAATATTGATTCATTATTGGTCATCTATTCAATTACTGTAATCAAGGGTAATTACTGTAATAACCAACCAATAATGCACATCTTGTCATTACATTTCAAAGTGAGCAGAATCCTATGTATAGAAGGGCCATACTGACAAAAATTGTTTTTTTTCCCTCATCACTTTTTTAACAGTTATGAGACTAGATGACTATTCATTTTGTTAAAGCAACCAATTATGAAAAATTTTCTTTTTAGAAGTTTTACAATGTTACAGTCATTTCCTTCTCATTTATCCTCTCGAGGTTGTATTTAGTATGGCTTGTGCATGTTTGAGTAATCGCTATTCTTCTATTCAAGATATTACGCTGATCTACCCCTGTTTTCACTGCCAGCGGTACATATTTTCTTAATCGTAACTCTTAAGCCCTTTTTAAAATGGCACAAATGTAGACTACCTTAAATGAATCATTACACTGTTTTTTTATTGAAAGTGAAATGTGGTTCCAGAAGTCTGAAGTCAGCTCCAATCCACATGCTTTTACTGACAAGAGGATTGGCTGTGGACCTTAAAAAGAGAAAATGACTGAATCATGATCTAACATGCTATCCCTAGCAGATCCCTAGTGCACTAAGGGTGGTCAAACCTTTGGCGAAGGCAAGTCCTCCAGCTTTGACATCTGTGATATACAGTTGCTGCACCCCATCCTCCTCCACCACAGAGATTGAGAAACCTGGAGGGGGGGCAGACTACAATAAGAACAGTATGTTTTGGACAAAATCTTTGTTTCCTCTGCTTTTCACATAAGTCAAAATGCTTGAATTTTCTATTCTAAAATTCAATTTGAAAATATTGAACAAAACAATACTTCTTAGAATACAAGAACTACTGTCTGAAGAAAGCGGTTAGTCACTGCACAAGAAAAAAAACTCACAACTCACAACTTTCAATTTCAGTTTATTCTTTTTCCCAATTTACCAACATTTCTTCAGCACCCTCCAATTTTTATTTGCAATATTATTCTTGTAGTGTAATGCATTTCCTAGCAAAACAGTATGTCTGGTAGTAGTTGGCAATATAGAGAAAATAGTTTTTGGGGGTCTGTGGTCAACATGCTCATCTCCATGCAAAACTATAACATTAACTATAATCTATCCCCACGGAGACCAGCAGGAGGCGCCACCCGGCCAAGTTAGGGGTCATATCTGTGGAGAGGCAAGCCTGCCTAAAGTAAGTACTAAGGTTGCACAATTGATTGCACACATATTGATGTTGTAACGAAATGTTCCATTTTTTGTGTTAAATTAATAAACCTGTCAATGTTAAGAGTAGTAATTAAGTTGTTTAAATTTCTTAAAGTTGGATTATTAATTAAAAAAATTTGCTTTCATTTTATTGTGTAAAAAGTACCATTTACAATAATATTGCAATATTTTAATACATAGTCACATTTTTACATAGCGCTTTTCCACCACTGAAAGCTCTTTACATCAAGGAACCACTCACCCATTCACACACACATTCATATACCAGTGCACATAGACAGTGGGGGCAAGGTGGGTTAAGCATCTTGCTCAAGAACACAACGACAGCATTCATTTGTGAGTGTCGGAATTGCACCAGTGGATCTGGTGGATCTGACCGCTCTACTAATGATGTTTAGGTTGAGAATGGGATTCGAAGCACCAACCATCAGATCGGTGGAAAAACACTTCCAACTGAGCTACTGTCACTATATAAAAAGATATGATACCTTTTATTTGTATTGTGCAGTCCCAGGTATTTTAGCACAATAAAAACATGTAATTGAAAAACTGCATGATAGACAAGACAGATACAACAAACACAGATATAAAAGCAGGAACAAAAAATGTGATTCAAATTTTATAAAACAAAAAAATGTCACATTCTTACCATATCCGATCATACAGGACTCATCTCTGTCAAACTGGATGACTTTGGTTATTTTGGAGCAGATCTCAATTTCTTTGTAAAGCTGCAAAAAGCAAAAGCAAGTGATTACCTAATGCACTATAATAATAAGGCTGGCTTCAACACAGTGGTGGGTGGTATGTGACATGCTTCAAAATGGTGGAAATGATTGGGTTGCCTCTTGACTAAGAATAGAAAAACACACACACACACACACACACCAGATATTATCATCATTATTACCATTATTATTATTACTACAACACTGGGAACCAATCCATATGATGCCTCCACAGGGAATTATTATCAGAAATGGAAATACAGAACTATACATCATTAATGAGGTACTGTTCTGTAATGAAGCGGTGATCAGAAAGCTATTGTTCGTGTTTTGTTTACAGGGCTTGGCAGGTGGGGGTGGGCACTTACCAGGTCGCACACATCTTCCTCCGGTTTGGGAATGTAGAATTGCACTTGATTTTCAATAAGGAACTTGAGACGCAAGTAGTGCTTGGTGGGATCGAGGTGATGGGCCTGTGTGGACAAAGTTTGACCAAAAAAAAATATTAAATATAATTATCAAAACATTTCACAAGTTAGTGTTTGTTCATGACAGTCATATTTTGCTAACTTAAATAAGTAATCCTAATGACTAAAAGTACATATATTTTTGTAAAAATTATACCTCTTCTCTCAACCAGAAAACGCTGTGTTCCACCTTGTGATTGGTGATTCAGTAATACAGGAAGTGCTTTATTGTGTTTTAAAACTCCATACACCTTCACTATAATCATTTGGATAATTTCATTTCATAATTTCAAAACTACCACTTGATGACATCACAAGATGGAACAGAGCATAGCTTTGGAGAAGCAGACAGTAATATAGGATTACTCAAACATATGTGAATGAAACAACCAACTCTGGGTATGTTAACCAAATTAAAACATGGCCAAAAATTCACAAGAATCCATTTTGTGCAATACAGTGTTCCCTCGCTATATTGCGGTTCACTTTTCGTGGCCTAGCAGATTTTTTTTGTGCAATTACGCATGCTTTTTTTTTTTTTTACAGTGTATGAAGGGGCATTGTGTTCTGTGTCCTGATTGGCTAACAGACGTGCATTGTCTCCTGTACAGTACAGAATGTGTTCAGCCAAATTTACATAAATCTTCGATGCTAGGAGTGTGACTCTGGGGCGGATGTTTTGTTTTCCCTGTGTCTTTGTGAACGCTGCAGACCAGGCTGAGAGAGTGACTTTAATGTATTTATTACATACAACCCATCAACGGAGGCGATCAACTCTGTGGAGTGTCTGGGTCCGTGAGCCAGTGCGCCCAGCATAATTAAGTTGCCACTAGTTTGTGGCTGATGTCTTTCTACTAGTTCCGGATAATAACATTGCTTTGTCACTGGAGTGTAGTCTCTGATTGGTTGACACTGCGCATCAAACGGCAAAAAGTTCAGCTTTTTCAGCGTTCGGACGAGCGAACAGAGCATCTGACGTCTGGATCCTCAAGATGCGCACCAGCGCCAGATTCTCGCTGTTCTGACACTAGACGATGCGCCGCAGAAACGCAGCATGGCTACGAGACTTTACATGTGAACTCCACATAAAGAAGAAGGAAAATAACATGAGGATGACAGCAGCAATAAGTTTTAACTAGGATCCATAAAGGGTTGTAACTGCAACAAGACCATCGTGCGGATGGGGTCTGCTTTAGCTTTGTGGATCAGTGACTGCAAGAAAAAGAAGACATTACAGCGGAGCAGTGCCAGGATGGAGATGCGTGGTCAGAGGAACTGTAAAATACACGTGAGTCACTGTTAATCATTTCTTATGTGTCCAGCCTCGTAGGTTGATCATTAAAATTAAATTTGTTACAGTATTTCTAAAAGCTGTCATTTTTATTTACAGTACAGTATTATTTAGTATTTGGTTTGGTTCTATAATACTGTGCTTATCTTTTTTTAATCTACCAATGTCTGAACTTTGAGAGTGTTTAAACAAGAGAGAAATGTGAAAAAATGTTAATGCCTGTCTGTGAAACGTGTATGAAGTGTGTGGAGATGGGTTTTACATCTTTAAAATATATATAATAACTGTAAAAAATTAAGTTTTCTACTTTGCGGATTTCGTTTATCGCAGGTTATTTTTAGAACATAACCCCCGCGATAAACGAGGGACCACTGTATAGGACCTTTAACAATATCAGGGGACTGGCCAATTGACAAATTCATAATGTCATAAAATTGAAATGTCCCGGTGGCAAAACATCTCCAATAAGGACAGATGGTATTGGTTCATTTTTCTTATTTAGAAAGGTGCAACATGTAGCTTTTTAAGGGTCTGTGGTCCATCTGCTCAGTTCCATGGAAATGTTACACTTTTGCATAGAGTGTTTCAAAATATGGCATTAAATAGATCTATCCCCGTGAAGACCTGCAAGAGGAGCCAAACGGCCAAATTAGAGGTCATATCTGTGGAGAGGCGAGCATGTTTAAAGTAAGTATTAGGGCTGCACAAAATAGCCAAAAATATTGATGCTGTAAGAAAAACTACTGTTTTTTGAAAGTAAAATTTAAATAAATAAATAAATTAATATATAAATAACATTTTAGTTATATATTATTAGTATATTAGTTTCTTGGGTATGGGGTGGGATCACAACTCAATTGAAAGAGTGACCAACCTTACAAGATTTAGTTTTCAAAAGCTTGCCCCTCCCCGAACCGCCACCTTAACGTGGTGGAGGGGTTTGAGCACCCGAATGATCCTGGGAGCTATGTTGTCGGGGGCTTCATGCCCCTGGTAGGGTCACCCATGGCAAACAGGTCCTGGGAGACGGGTCTGACTAAGAGCGGTTCAGAAGCCCATCATGGAAAGTAAAAGATCAAGGCCAGTTACGTCGCCCGGACTGGCGTTACCGGGGCCCCACCCTGGAGCCAGGCCTGGGGTGGGTGCTCGGCAGCGAGTGCCTGGTGGCCTTTCCCCACGGGGCCCGGTTGGGCCCAGCCCGAAGAAACGACGTGGGGCCGTCCTCCCGTGGACCCACCACCTGCGGGAGGAGCCATGAGGGGCGGGTGCGGAGAGATCCGGGTAGCAGTCGAAGGCGGGGACCTCGACGACCGGATCTCCGGACATGGAGACTAGCTCTGGGGACATGGAATGTCACCTCGCTGGGGGGGAAGGAGCCTGAGCGTTGAGCGTTACCGGCTAGATATAGTCGGCCTCACCTCCACGCACAGCTTGGGCTCTGGAACCCATCTTCTTGAGAGGGGTTGGACTCTCCATTTCTCTGGCGTTGCCCGCGGGGAGCGGCGGCGAGCTGGTGTGGGCTTGCTCATTGCCCCACAGCTCAGCCGCTGCGTGTTGGGGTTCACTCCGGTGAACGAGAGTCCCTGCGCCTTCGGGTCGGGGACAGGTCTCTCACTGTTGTGTCGGCCTACGGGCCAAACAGCAGTGCAGAGTACCCGGCCTTCTTGGAGTCCCTGGGAGGGGTACTAGACAGTGCACCAACCGGGGACTCCGTTGTTCTCCTGGGGGACTTCAACGCCCATGTGGGTAACGACAGTGACACTTGGAGGGGCGTGATTGGGAGGAACGGCCTCCCCGATCTGAACCCGAGCGGTGTTTTGTTATTGGACTTCTGTGCTAGTCACAGCTTGTCCATAACAAACACCATGTTCGAGCACAAGGGTGTCCATCGGTGCACATGGCACCAGGACACTCTAGGTCGGAGGTCGATGATCGACTTTGTTGTCGTGTCATCTGACCTCCGACCGCGTGTCTTGGACACTCGGGTGAAGAGAGGGGCTGAGCTGTCAACTGATCACCACCTGGTGGTGAGTTGGATCCGCTGGCGGAGGAGGAAGCCGGACAGACCTGGCAGGCCCAAGCGTATTGTGAGGGTCTGCTGGGAACGTCTGGCGGAGCCCTCTGTCAGGGGGGTCTTCAACTCCCACCTCCGGGAGAGCTTCTCCCTGATCCCGGGGGAGGTTGGAGACATGGACTCCGAGTGGGCCATGTTCTCCACCTCTATTGTTGATGCGGCTGCTCGTAGCTGTGGTCGTAAGGTCTGTGGTGCGGCAATCCCCGAACCCGGTGGTGGACACCGGAAGTAAGGGATACCGTCAAGCTGAAGAAGGAGTCCTATCGAGCCTTGTTGGCTCGTGGGACTCCTGAGGCAGCTGATGAGTACCGGCAGGCCAAGCGTGCCACGGCTCGGGCAGTCACAGAGGCAAAAACTCGGGGTTGGGAGGAGTTCGGGGAGGCCATGGAGGAGGACTATCGGACGGCCTCAAAGAGATTCTGGCAAACCGTCCGACGCCTCAGGAGGGGAAAGCAGTGCTTCACCAACACTGTTTACAGTGCGGGTGGAGAGCTGCTGACCTGGACTGGGGATGTTGTCGGGCGGTGGAAGGAATACTTTGAGGATCTCCTCAATCCCACTGTCACGTCTTCCGAGGAGGAAGCAGAAACTGGGGACCCAGAGGCGGACTCGTCCATCACCCTGGCTGAAGTCACTGAGGTGGTTGGCAAGCTCCTCGGTGGCAAGGCTCCGGGGGTGGATGAGATCCGTCCTGAGTACCTCAAGTCTCTGGATGTTGTGGGACTGTCTTGGCTGACACGTCTCTGCAACATCGCGTGGCGGTCGGGGACAGTACCTGTGGAATGGCAGACCGGGGTGGTGGTCCCTCTGTATAAAAAGGGGGACCGGAGGGTGTGTTCCAATTACAGGGGAATCACACTCCTCAGCCTTCCCGGTAAGGTCTATTCCAGGGTGCTGGAGAGGAGAATCCGACCGATAGTCGAACCTCGGATTCAGGAGGAGCAGTGTGGTTTTCGTCCTGGTCGTGGAACACTGGACCAGCTCTATACTCTCCATCGGGTCCTCGAGGGCTCATGGGAGTTTGCCCAACCAGTCCACATGTGTTTTGTGGATCTGGAGAAGGCATTCGACCGTGTCCCTCGTGGTGTCCTTTGGGGGGTGCTCTGGGAGTATGGGGTCCGGGGCTCTTTGCTAAGGGCTGTCCGGTCCCTGTATGACCGGAGCAGGAGCTGTGTTCGCATTGCCGGCAGTAAGTCAGACCTGTTCCCAGTGCATGTTGGACTCCGCCAGGGCTGCCCTTTGTCACCGGTTCTGTTCATTATATTTATGGACAGAATTTCTAGGCGCAGTCAGGGGCCGGAGGGGGCCTGGTTTGGGAACCACAGGATTTCATCTCTGCTGTTTGCAGATGATGTTGTCCTGATGGCTTTTTCGAGCCAGGACCAGCAGCAGGCACTGGGGCGGTTTGCAGCCGAGTGTGAAGCGGCTGGGATGAGAATCAGCTCCTCCAAATCCGAGGCCATGGTTCTCGACCGGAAAAAGGTGGTTTGCTCTCTCCGGGTGGGTGGTGAGTCTCTGCCCCAAGTGGAGGAGTTCAAGTATCTCGGGGTCTTGTTCACGAGTGAGGGAAGGATGGAGCGTGAGATTGACAGGCGGATCGGTGCAGCGTCTGCAGTGATGCGGTCGCTGTATCGGTCCGTTGTGGTAAAGAAGGAGCTGAGCCGGAAGGCGAAGCTCTCGATTTACCGGTCAATCTACGTTCCTACCCTCACCTATGGTCATGAGCTTTGGGTAATGACCGAAAGGACAAGATCGCGGATACAAGCGGCTGAAATGGGCTTCCTCCGCAGAGTGGCCGGGCGCACCCTTAGGGATAGGGTGAGGAGCTCGGTCACACGGGAGGAGCTCGGAGTAGAGCCGCTGCTCCTACACGTTGAGAGGAACCAGCTGAGGTGGCTCGGGCATCTGCTCAGGATGCCTCCTGGACGCCTCCCTAGGGAGGTGTTCTGGGCATGTCCCACCGGGAGGAGGCCCCGGGGAAGACCCAGGACACGCTGAAGGGACTGTCTCTCGGCTGGCCTGGGAACGCCTTGGGGTCCCACCGGAGGAGCTGGAGGACGTGTCCGGGGTGAGGGAAGTCTGGGAGTCCCTGCTTAGACTGCTGCCCCCGCGACCCGGCCCCGGATAAGCGGAAGAAAATGGATGGATGGATGGATGGAAGCTTGCTGTATTAATGGAGAGGAGCGTATGGAATTTATGACCCACATTTATAAAATGCTTCTGCTTTATAAAACATGCATGAAAATTGCCTGAGCTCATGGTATTAAAATTCAATTCGCTCATCTTTCGAGCAGTAATGTGGCGTTACCTTGCATATATTTTCCAGAACACACAGCACAGAATCCCCGGGCTGGATGATGGCTAGCACAGGCTGGTCACTGGGCAGACACACCCAGGATGGAGTGATGTGGTCGGGCACCCACAGGTCACTCTCTGTGCTGGGGCGTGGAAGACTTTTCAATGTGCTATCCTCACTTTTCTGAAAATACATATATATATAAAATTTACTTATCTTGTTTTACAATGATGTGACATTTGTTAGAGCATTGTTTTTCTCACTGAATGTTCCTTGGTATTGTCCATATAAACACCATCTCCAGTTGGTTTTGCAGTTTCATCAGCAAAGACCTGCAGAGGGAGACAAAGATTGGGTAAGGATTATGGATTTGGTAATACTGTCAATAAATCTTCATGTTAATGTTTTGGTGGAGGTTCAAATATAAAAAAAATAAAATAAATGAATTAACTCACTATGTGGCATAAATATCACCCTTTACCCTTGGTATGCAAAATTATAAAAAATTTTTAGACTTATTTCATCTGACTTTAGTTTTGATACAATTTTATGGATGGGATGACATATCACAACTAGCATGCTAATGTGCACTTCTTGATTATCAGCCATCAAACATCTTCTATTGTGTAAGCAGCTCTTAAAAATGTTCGCTACGTGCTTTCTGCATCTAATTATATCTGTACTGGGGCAAGACACATTTTACTCACATGAGAAAAAATGTCATATAATTTTATCTTACTGAAAGAAAAAATAAATACCGGTAATAATAATGAGGGTCTAAGAACACATCTGTATGGGAGTGCTACCGTCTGTCCCATAAAGCAATGCAGTACATTTGACTCTAGATGAAAATACATTTTCTGGTTGACCAAAACTATGATGGATTTAGTTGACTACATTAGCATTTCTAAAAGTAAACAAAAACAAAAAAATAGTTGGCTATGTGATTACAAATTTAAGTATAGGCATGTTGTGTATTTAAAAAGCATTTGATCTGTGTCAGTCTGCCAGACCCAGACCAGACATTAACATGTGTGAAGGCTCTGTCTCCATCCCACAGGAAACTCGCTGTTGTTCTACCTGTCTCAGTGTAAAAGTTCATTATCATATGGGTGTGAAACAAAAGTCACTCTGCTTTGAAATGTATGTAGCATTGTCATTCTGGTATAAAATAGTCAGAGCTCAGATGCTCAGGGTGGGTGGTTGGTTGGTTGAGACTTGGACTTAGAGGGAGAGGGGAAATGGGGGAGAGGCCGGGAGGCTACCAGTCGGTGGCCAGGGCAGGCCTGGGCCCGGTCCTGTCTGTATCTGCTGTAACAAACAATAAACCTTTTTTCCTGTATTGCAAAATTCACCGAGCTTCGTAAATGGATTACTTTTCATCTACAACTGTAATTCTTTCCACAACAATAATGGTGTCAGAAGTGGGATCCACGAGTGGTCGTCCAGAACACAGTGAAGATGGGATTTTGTCTTCCTTTTGGTTTCTGTCCTGATGCACAGATCTTTCAAAGAAGAACATGGATGGACATTGGTTTCTGTCGTGGATCACCACCGCTGGATTTGAACAAGGTCTACTTGGTGAGCTTTCCCAATACAGACTTCTTTCCATTTGAAAAGGAAATCTTCATCTACAAAGAGTGGTAAATCAAAGGAGAACGTATTTTGGAAATGCAAAATGCTTAACTAAACATACCCAGCAGCCATAGTTCTGATCCTATACCATTTTTGATTCATCTCACAACTTTTCAGTCTTTTTGGCTCCAAAATCTCATGTGTGTACCACCATGCTGCCCTAATACAATCCAAGCAACAATGACCCTCCACCACTCCTGATTTCCTCACTTTTGGGACTACTGGAAGTTACAAGTGCTAAACCATCTAAAATGGGGAGCAAAACCTCAAGGGAGTATTCCCCTCCAGGACGCCCCATCGTTGATTTTATTAGAAGAAAACATAGAGATAAGAAGTCTTCAGAATTTGGTGCATTCAGTTTAAAAAATGTTCATGCATTGGAAAACAAATTATGTGAAATTGAAGTCGAAATGAGAGAAAAAATAACATTTTTGATAAAAAGAATTAGAAAACATCGAAAATTACAAGGAATGTTTAAAAATGTGGAAAGACGAAGCTGAAGTCAAAATCAGAAAAACTATGCACAAGCCTCTTCTCTTTGAAGATGCAACTGAAATGTGTGAGCTGAAACTGCCCCACTCGCAGAACTCTTTGTCTCAACAGTTGACTGTACTGAAGTTTGATCCAGATCTGAACAACCCCCATCCAACCTGTCTCTCTGATCCTTCACCAAATAACTCTACAACGTAGGACAGTAATGGACACATGCAGATACAGATGGAAACAAGCAAAGTGAGCTGTGCTGAAGAAGACACAATGTACACATTGCCAATGGTTGAAGTCTCTGGTCCACAAGGTTCAACATTAGTTTTCCGCCCTTGGACTTCTTCTGAAATGCAATGCTGCTCGCCTACCTGAACTGAAAAGACACGCCACACATGCATATGAACAGCTAAACAGAAAGAAAATAATGAAGCAAGAAAGAATTCAGAAAGAACTGCATATGGCAGCAGTGACTATGTACAATGAACATGAAAATCACCGAGTGAATTCACAATTACATAGACAACTACAGACTCATCAGCCAACACATAAGCAGAGCAAATATGGGAGGAGAGCCCATCGAAAGAACAAGAGAAGATTTTCCAATGAACCTTGTTTCATCTATTGTCAAGCTGGACATTGGAGATGGGAGTGCCCTCTACGCCATAAGCCCTCTGCATTTTAAAGGTGCACGGGTTTAGTTGTGCTACTTTTTGCTTTGTATAATGTCTAGTATTGGGACATACTTGAATTTATTCTCCAGAGTGAGGTTTAGGAGTCATTACTGTTAACTACCAAACAGTCGGTAAAATTCCCCTCTAGTTGTAAATGAATTACTTTTCATCTACAACTGTAATTTTTTCCACAACAGCTAAATCTTGACAAAAACCTAACAAGAATTCATCAACTCTGAAATCAAACTTGGGAACATAAAGGGATTGCTGACCGCTTTGCCTTTGTGCAACCATGTAACATGTAAGCGCAGTGCCTAGAGTCTTGGATAAAAACAGTAAATATCTGTAGACTAGAGTGTATACCTGGTTAATGGTAGGATGAGCTTTCGTTTTCTTTTTTGAGGTAGTGTCCAGCCCCCACAGGGAGGAGAACCGGCTTTTACGTTTGCTACATGAACGTGACATGGCCTGGGTCCGACGTCGCACTCCGCTTTCTGAGCGAGCCGCAACCTGGAGGACAGCAGCAGAATGACGTCACTTAAAAAAAAAACACATTACATTCAGTGATTTTTGTAATTCCGTTTGGTAGATTGGAGCAAAGAAAAATCTATTCCCAAACTAAATGCCAAACGGACTGTATAACAATGTGCCTCCCCTTCACAGACTTTGGCATTTTTGAACAAGCAGTAGAGCTCTCCAGCTTTACCAATGCACTCTGTATTGATTTGAAGACATTGGACAAATCTAAAGCACATAGAGATGTTACTGTTTAGCCCGGAATGCACCCTGCCTCAACCACATAACCAATTTTCTCTAAGGAGCTAAGGAAGTTGTATACCTTCAACCAAAAAAGATACAGTCCACCTTTAATCAAAATAATATTATATAACTGTAATCAATATTTTCTTTCCCATTTCTCACATAACTCTTATCTTGCCAAATCAAAAATAAAAATCTCATCTCACGTTCACCTCTCTCCCCCTCTCTCCTGCAGCCGCTCGAACGCCCACTCGTTGCCTGTGCGTCGGCGGAGAGAGCGAGAGCACTGACATACCGGACATCAATAGACCAGTCGAATATCAAATGGATGCGTTCCTATTCTACCAGTGCTTTTAGGCCTGGCTCAATGGAAGCTGTGGGAGGCCCAGGAACAAGCACGCCTTAGGTCTCGAATAGCAGACATCTCAGAAAACCTGCTCTGACACCTCACACCTTTGTTTTGAAAAATCAATTGTTCCTCTTGTCATAAATGCACACAGCTTTGCTCATGTCATGTGAAGCAGAGGTCAGTGTGGGGTCATGTTAACCTGGTTGCTATGGGAAACAAAAAGGGGTGTCTTAAGGATCATATTTAATATGATTGTTTGATAACTGAAGTGGGAAAGAGTTGATAAACCTAGAGAGACATCTAGTGGCATAAAAGTAACTATGGGTGGTACTAAGAACTGGTGCATGTTTTTGTTGTTAAGATTTTTTGGAATATTTTGAAGATTAGCTCTGGTCTGTCACAATGAAGAATGTGGAACTCCTAAACTTACATTTTTGTCAAACTTTTTAGGTTTTCCTTGCCCGGCAAATCCAGAATATTCCTCTTGATTTTTAAAATGAGGGATCAGTCTAGTCAGCACTCCCTCAATCTCAAGTCAAAACCAAACATGATCGTCCAATCAAATTTGTTTAATTTCTTTATTTCAGTGATGCATGTGAAATGAAAGGGGTCATTGGTCCCAGATTTTAACAAAATCAAACTTGTTTCACCTCAGATTAACAGAGTTTAGGGCTTCTGTCATGGATTCCTCAGAAATCTGCAATGTTTTTCACTCCCCTGTGAGATTTTTTTCCTCATGAGCAGTCATATTGGTCACTCTTGACTTCAGATGGATGTGATTGAAGTGTGAATTGCAGTGTGTTCTCTGAAGTTAAAAACATTTTTGCTACATTTTAATAGGCATTTAATGTTAGTCAAACTATCAGCAAATGTAAAATAAACACACATTAAAAACTTCAGTAACCTGTAACACAAGTCTGTTCTGCAAGTGAAAAAAGCATCAATCACTTTACACTACAGCACTTGGATACAGATGTTTTGTCATATTTACCAGCGTGTGGAAGGACGATACTGAGAAGATACCCAAGCGGCCCATTGTCAACTTGGTGGGGCGAGAAGCAAATGCCAGGAGACGCTTTGGGTTGGGCAGCTCTCCTCCCTGCAGACTAGACAGGTAGCACCTAAACCTGAACAAGTCCATGTGAAACTGCTCCAGATTCTGCTCCCACAAGAAAATCTAAAATAAAAAAAAAACATACAGAAATGACTCTTGCGACATTTTAACAAGGCTGAAAGCTCACATCATCAAAACATACCTGGAGTTGCATTTTAAGATGTGGAGATGTAGTCAGAAATATGTAAATGAAACAAAATACTCTTTTCCACCTTGTGATGTCATGTAGTGGTAGTCCTCCAGTTAACTACCTTTTACATTTTGTTTGATAGAGATTGGGAATCCCAGGGCTGAAATTATCCATTTGATTACATTGTAGGTGTATGGAGTTTAAAAACACAGTGGGGCACTGTGTTACCTGTATTACCACATGACGTCACAAGGTGGTTTCTTCTGAGGGAAGAACTCAACCTAAATATGCAGGATTTGTCTGTTAAACATGTGTGAATGAAAAAAAAAACAACTCCAGGTACAGATATGTTTTTGATGAGGAAACAAGATTATAACATAGATCAGTAAATAGTGTTATATAGGCCCTTTAAAAACAACATCTTATTTTTTTCCTATTGCCAAAGTGTTGCTAGTTCAAATCCTGTTTTGGCTGATTGGATCACTGTTTACTAGGCTAGTGGAGCAGTGCATTGTGGTTATTCAGTGGGCTGTCTCCTCGCTGGTGTGTAGGGGATAGAGAGAGAGGGGAACCACGATAGAAGGGGGTCTGTAGCAGTGCCAAATTACAGGGAGATGAGAAGGGGAACAATGGTGTGCATTCCACTGGCCGATATGACTGGCTGCAGGGAGCTCAGTGCCTGTCCAAGGAACCCAGGCTGAGGAGCATTCAAATGGGCACAATGTGAACCCTGGCGCTGCCAATGGGAGCTGTGCCTAAATGTACGCTCACAAAAGAGACTTGATCTAGGTCTCCTTAGGTTAAAGGAGAAAGTAGTGTAATTAGCAAAGACTGTTTACATGCTAACTAGTGCACCAATCAATATAATGAATACATAGGTAGTATTCAAAAAGTGAGGTTAAGAGGGAACTTGATGTGCAATGTAGATTCTAAAAGTGTTCCTAGGATAGACAAGTGAGAAGAAGTGAATAAGATAGATCTCACTGGAAGGAATCTTTGGCAAAACTAGAAAACAATAAATAAATCTTTACAAGAAAGGTAAAAAAAATAAAAAATGTAGAAAATATCTTTCAAAGGTTATCTAGAATTCCGATTTTAAATGCAATAAATCTCTGTACTCAGATACAACAATTGTAATTTATTTATGTTTAACATTTATTCTTAATTATTGAAACACTGGACTTCTTGGCCGAAGTTGTGGTTTTCATTTGGTGATTCATTTTAGTTCTTAGGATAACCATCCAATCAGAAAGTAGAATGAACCAAACATGAGTGAGCTGCACCTAAATCCAGTAGTTTTAAACCTAAAAGGACTCTCTGATCTGAATGGTCAGTCCCTAAACCCCAGCACCTGTAGCCAACCATGAATCAGTGCGTCAGTGTCGCAGTGAGTGAATTCTGGAGATTCTGAGCTTTCACATGGGACATAGCCTGTCCATATACTGAGAATGAGAAAAACGTGCCTGTGCTCTGACCGTTTTTGAAAAAAGAAACAAATTATGATTGTGTGATTGACAATTTACAACTTTTTTACCTAATGATGGAGTTTGCCAACAATCACCCACAAAAAATGACATTTATACATTTCTGGTATGAAAATTTCTTTCAAAATGAGTGCTTAATCCACACCATAAACAAATCTAACAATGTCAGACTATGGAGAACAGTAGTGTACCTGGTCCAGAATAGTCTTCCTCTTCTTGGTGTCTGTGACCGCAGACAGCTGCATGTCTCCCATCTTCTTCATCTTCTCGTCCATATCAATCTTTTGTTCCAGGCGTTTGATCTCTGTACGGAGCAATCTCACCGTGTCCTCTCTGTGGTGCTGCCGGGCGACCGCCGTGGCACAGGCCGAGTGAATAGCAGTGATCCAATTCTCCAGCTCTGTCTGACTGCACGTCTGAAAAAACATGAACTTATTTCATAAATTATATAGTATTAATTTATCCCTTTGAGACCTGTCATAGATAATAATTATTTATATATTTGTTGCCATTCTTAGAATTATCAAGTTATCTTGTGCACTTATTCTTCAAATTTCATCATTATATTACAAATAATCCAGTGCTTTATCCCTCTAAACTGCAAATGACCAAGTTTTTCAGATAAGTCAGACAGGGTTATTGAGTACATATTGTGAGCCCCATGATGCTCAAATTATGGTACAAGGACTTCTTGACACATAAACAGGGATTTTTTAAAACTCTAAAGACAAAAGACATGTTTTTATTGAATGCATTTTAAAAAGGTGATTAGATTTGTAATATGTATCCTGATTATATGAATGAAACTAGACTTTTACATTGGCTACAAATATGAGGCTTTACCTGGAAGAGGAAGGCGTCTCCCAGGGAGTTGCTGAGGCAGAAGACAAAGTCCTTCTTGGGGTGCTCGGGGACGGCTTGGACAATGCTGTTCTCAGCCCACACTGCATGTTTGGGGACACTGGTGTGGTCTATGCCGGAGCGGTCATCGGTCTCATAGAAGAACAGTGTACAGCCTGAGGAATAAAAACACGAATAATAACACACATTTTAAAACAGTGCCATGATTAGAAGTTTTTCAAGCAAGGGAATCCTGCTCTCCAGTGGCCAAGTTAAGAAGTTCAATTCAATTCCAGTTTATTTCCATAGCACATTTAAAACAATTTAATCTGACCAAAACGCCTCACATAAACGACAAAACAAATATACACGATCTACAGGAAAAGTACAATGCAAGATAAAAAATATGTTCAAATTAACATTGATGTAACAAGATCACTAGTTGATACAAGGGTTATGGTGATTCAGAAAGTTTGATTTAGCTTTCAGAATGAATTGCCTGTGATTCATGGAATGCCTTAGTGCTCTGATAACTAATGTTTCATTAATTGCCTTGAAATGAAATAGCTAGAAAAAGCAACTAGTAACACTCAAATGCACCAGATCTCCTTTTTTCAGTAATGTTAGTTTCACAATAGTTGTTGGGATGTTAGGTGAAAATGACCAAGCCCAAAAAATATAGTACATGCTAGGTTAGGTTAAAAAAGTTAAAAGCGGCAAGTTAGTCACCTTTGGGTGAAGGTGTATGGGCCTAGAAAGCACAGAGCACTTGCTGGAGCACTACCCGATAACGCCATGCAGTCATTACAAATTGGAAAAAAGATTATTGTAAGTTTAGCACAAAATGGTACCCTACAACAGTGG